>NC_079166.1:54486987-54504487 GCF_947568905.1 Ostrea edulis | reverse complement strand
CTGTATGGCCAGAGAAATATATGACATAAAAGACCTGAAAAAGGAGATTTGGCATTGTTTCATGTGGAAATTGAAGAATCTTTGAAATGGATACATGCAACACAGACATGTTTCAGTTACTTGGGGATAAAACTTATGAGGAATTTTGCTAACTTTCAGATGGGAATGTGTTGCACAAGAAATGCTTGATCACAACCTTCTTTTATTAGAAACCTTTTCTATGCAAATAATTATTTTAAATGAAATTTAGCTATTTCATTAGACTAGTAAACATGTTTTCTGTGCAAGTGTGTGTCATTGACATTAAATGCTATGATATATTGAAGTATTCTTAAACAATGGAAGATCTCTACTAGTTCTTTCAAAGGAAAGCCAACAACAGGAATCGAACCTGTTCCTCCATCGTACAGATACGAAAGTGTGCACCAGTACACCATGTTGGCATATATTAAGAACTAGTAGCCTTGGAGGGTAAATATTGTATTATTCTTGTACAGTTGATGTGTGATATATATATATATATATGTGTGTGTGTATATATATAATATACATACAGCTTAGTGTATATGTAATGTATGCCTCATGTTTGCTAGTCGTCAATAAAGCATTTGAATTGAATATATTCCTTGTTCATGAAGAAAGTCTAATATCCTGAAATTTAGATAAATCTAGCATTTCTGTTTGTGAAATACCTTTAAATCTAGCTGAGAGAAATGTCTTTGTAACCCAGTGATTATCTGGGTCAGAATAGGTCCTCTGCACCTGATTGCATATTATGAGAAAAGAGTTAAGATAGAGTGATCATTGAATAAGATTGTTAACTGAAATATTGTGGCACAATTAATTAGGAACAGTCTGATCCTCACTGCTCAAAAGGCCAAAGTATCAAGTATAGGTCTAAATACAGGCAATTGATGGTGGCCCTTGAATATGAATGAATTTTAAACAATAGAGAATCAAACAATGACTGTAACTGACATATATACATTGAAATATTCTCGAGAGGGACGTTAAACAATATACAACTATACAGGCAATCGATCTTGAGGCCAAAACTTATTTCCACATTGTGTTTACATAATTAGTGCATGTAGATTTAACTTGTATCTTTCTAGAATAAAATGTTATCTTTCTTAATATCAATTATTTACAAAATGCAAGGGTGGCTCATGTACTGTCCGTAATTGTCGTGCTCTAGACACTCATAAGAGGAACCCGTCTGTCCAATTCAACTCTTTAATTCTAAACTACATAACTAAGCAATTTCACAAACCGCGTGGCTGAGGCTGTCAACATCAATTACTGACTTAATACTAAATATATAGCTTTCGCTGATAGAGCACATTCCTAAGTGTGGGAAAACATTTAATCTGAATGAACTATGTAAGATATAGACATTACAGCTCATAAACAGCTAGCAGTTGCAATAATATTTATACTGCTTAACAAGAATAACCTGTCAAAATTAGTCGAGGAAATTCGATCTGAAATTGTCGGTTTAAAATAAGAAAACTGGTGCGTGTCATCTATAAAACTCAGTATATATCTTCGCCAGCAACCCATCAATAGTAGAAAAAACGAAGTGACACGGTTAGATTTAATTTAACACACGTGAAAAATATGCGAGTTGATCATCACCTACTTACTTGAAAACAAAGGGATAAGACTATATCAAACAAGCGTGTCACATGGAAAACCAAGTATTATACATTTCCTAAGGTCTGTCTCTGGCAATTAATGACATAAAATCGAAAGTGACACAGCTAATTAAGCCATGATACGCTCATTTACGTACATTCCCATTACTTACCATTGAGTCCGCCATATTGGATTTTGATCAGTGGAAGAATCCATTCGACATCCGATGCCTGGCCTTCGTTCTTTGAACATCGGAAGGCCTCGGGTACCAGGCTAATATGAGCACCAGCGACCGCCACCACGGTTACACCGGAAGTAGTATAACCGAGAGGCCACGCCTTTGGACATTACATATTTACAGTTTTCGACCCCCCACAGGGTGAGTTATTACTTAAAGTTTACCTGATTACCTTTAAAATCATAAGGAAAACTCTATTTATTCTTGGTATCTGTATATTATTAGATTTCAATGGTTTAAAGCGATTGAAGTGAAAGCTAGACAGGTCAGTTAGTACGTTGATTTTCCTAAAACTTGAGTTTAATACACCAAAATGTCGGTCGTTCAATTGTGGATTAATTTCCATGACAATTTTTTGACGAAAATCACTTGGCGTGATTTACACGGCGCCATCAAACTTTCACCTGAGCGTTGAATGAAATGACAGGAGTTAATCGAGTTATCGCCATGACGTCATCTGAGACAACTTTCGATTGGTAGTGGCGGATTTAAGGGGGGCGCAGCCGGCGCGCACCCTTCCCCCTTAAAATTTTCAAATTTAAGGTAAATCGTGGTATCTTGTTTAGAAAAATGTACTAAAAGATAAAAGAAGCAATAATTCCTTCCACTCCCGGAAACATACAATTTATGATGCAATTTCACATGTAAATTCACTCTGCATTGTGACACAAATCATAACGTTGCCTTAATTCAATCTGCCATCTTCTGACCTCCACCCTATACCTGGTACTTATGATCTTATGGCCCCAGTTTTTGCATCTTAACTGCATGTTAACAAGCATGTTAATCCTCATACATTTTGCATGATGTGATTTCCTGTAATCTCACTCTCTCTGTCGGGGGGGGGGGGGGGGGGGGGGGGGCATATTGTTTTTGTCCCTTCTGTCATTCTATCTGAAACTTTAACCTTGCTAATAACTTTTGAACAGTAAGTGATAGAGCTTTGATATTTCACATGAGTATTCCTTGTGACAAGACCTTTCCGTGGGTACCAACATTTTTGACCCTGTGACCTTGACCTTGGGAGTTTGACCTACTTTTGAAAATATTAACCTTGCTAATAACTTTTGAACAGTAAGTGATAGAGCTTTGATATATCACATGGGTATTCCTTGTGACAAGTCCTTTCCGTGGGTACCAATATTTTTGACCCAGTGACCTTGACCTTGGAGTTTGATCTACTTTTTGAAAATGTTAACTTTGCTAATAATTTTTGAACAGTAAGTGATAGAGCTTTGATATTTCACATGAGTATTCCTTGTGACAGGTCCTTTCCGTGGGTACCAATATTTTTGACCCAGTGACCTTGACGTTTGATCTACTTTTTGAAAATTTTAATCTTGCTAATAACTTTTGAACAGTAAGTGATAGAGCTTTGATATTTCACATGAGTATTCCTTGTGACAAGACCTTTCATTGGGTACTAAACATTTTGACCTTGACATTTGACCTACTTTAAAAAAAATTGACATTGGTCATAACTTCTAAATGGTAAATATTAGAGCTTTCATATTTGTCCTTGTGACCTTGGCCATCTTCGGAATTGGCCATTATCGGGGGCATTTATGTTTCACTAACACATCTTGTTTTAAAAAGTTTTTTCTCATTGTGGATTGATATAAGAAGTTTGTTTATAATGATCAATTATTTAATACTATGACTGGAATAAATGTGTCTCAAATTTATGACAAAATTATGCCAATTATTTATTAATATCTTTGGGAAATTGTAGGAAATTTAAAGAGAATTAAGCTTCAATTTCAAAAAAAGTTACAAAGTTAGAAAATCCATCTGGATTTATAATAATACGTCTCATGAAATTGACTAAGTTCTTTTAACAAAAAAATACGCCTCTTGAAAAGTCTAAGTCTCTGAATTCCCTATTTAGAATGAACAAAGTTCCAAAATCCACCTGGAGTTTGAAAAATACGCCTTGGGTTAAGGAGACGTATTTTTTCAAAATACGTGTACGTCTCAAGTTTAACCGTATTTTCAAAAATACGTCTCTTGTACGCCTGGATTTCTTTGATTTCCAGGCGTAGTACGTCTAAAAATTTCATACGGGAATGTAAAGAATGTGCATGTATAAATTTTTTTTATACATGCACATACTATATATTTACATTAACTTCCAGTGCCCGTGGCACGACTGCCACAATCTGTTCATATTGACCATGAACGGATTATGAACTAATTTAAGGCACATGACTGAGAGAGTGTTTAACGTTTTGAAAAAATACATTGGTTACAAAGATCTCACAAATTTAAGTCACACCTCGGATTAAGATTGTGAACTTACGTGGATTAATTATCATCCCAATCTCGTGATCTCCTAGCTCCAAAATACAATGCACCGTCCAACGTTGATGAAAGGCAGGGTAAAGTGTGACGTCATGTCTATGTTTTGACGTACGTCACAATAGACTGACATAGATGGATCTTAGGAGTTCATTTTATGCAACAAAATATTTCCTGACTTATACAAACAATGTAAACAAATGGTGATTTAGTAAATGAATATAAATATAAGAAAATAAATGATATAGGCCTACTTTTAAGTTTTTAAAAATCATGGTGTTCTCATCTCCACACATGGCTTCTTTGATCTCAGCGAGATTTGGCGAGGCTGGATATATGGACAGACGCATCTTCAGAAGAGACATCAGTCCATTAATATCCAGTCTCGACGAATCTCGCGAGATTATAGTGGTTTCCTATGGAGGGTAATCATGTTAAAAAAATCCAAGCATGTAAGCTTGTTAATTTGTTAGCTTCATGTTTCTCAGAAATATATACCTGAGTGTTGTATACTCTTCATAAATTTGTACAAATATTTAATTTCTTACTTCACATTTCTCTTAAAAATGTATCATTTTTTCGTGAGTTATATATGGTCATCCCTTCAGTATTTCTGGTCGTAGACTTAGTATTTACATAGTATTTACATATTTGTTTCTTACAAGTCAACAAATGTCAAGTCTACAAGTTTGTTGAATTTCGATATGACCATATATAAAGAAAGACAATTATTACCAAGAACCGAAAGATTAATTCCCAACTTTAGGACCATATATATATATATATATATATATATATATATATATATATATATATAGGCTATTGCGCAATTGCGCCAAATATTGCCAACAAATGTGCAGCTCAAATTCGTTAAGTTTTAATTTGATTTACAAATTAAAGACTATAATTGTCGTGTGTCACAGTATTAGTACTGCTAACATATTATACACAGAAAAAGAATTGCTTTCAGGTATAGATGTTGACTTTTATCTTACTTGCCCGAAAAGTTAACTCAAACTTTTACTTGTCCGAGTGAAAAACTTTGTTGTCCGAAATATTTCTACTCTAATACACTTTTAACCAGTAATTTTAATTGTCTCCTTTTACGGGGTCAACCACAATTGGTGCCCAGTTTGACTTCTTTACGCTACCAAAACTAAGAGCTAGCTAGGTTACAACTGTGAATTATACATATAGCCAATCATTAATGGTTTCATACAAGTGTATGGGTTGCCTACCCCATGGGCATTATTGTAGTTGAGTGCAATTGCAGATGGCAAAAAAAAAAAAAAAAACCCAAAAAACCACACACACAAACAGTGCAAGTACAATGTTTACGGTATAGTTCCGGGTGAATTTTTATTATGCCCCCCCCCCCCCCTTTCAAAGAAGAGGGGCATATTGGTTTGCACCTGTCGGTCGGTCGGTAGACCACATGTTGTCCGCTCAATATCTTGAGAACCATTCACTTGATGATAATGATATTTCATATGTGGGTTGGTTATGAGTAGAAGAGGACTCCTATTGTTTTTCAGGTCAAAAGGTTAAGGGTCAATCTACTCTGAACATAGAAATGTAATATCCGCTCAATATCTTGAGAACCCTTTGCTTGAAAGACATCAAACTTGGCACACTGGTACATCCTAAGGAGTAGATGACCCCTATTGATTTTGTGGTCATATGGTAAAAGGTCAAGGGTCAAACTGGGCATAGGAATATACTGACCATTTGATGTCTAGAGAACCCTTTGCTTGACAGACATCAAGCTTAGTACACCAGTACATCTTCAGGAGAAGATGACCCCTATTGATTTTGAGGTCACATGGTCAAAGGTGAAGGGTCAAACTGGACATGGGAATATACTGTCCGTTCAATATCTTGAGAACCCTTTGCTTGACAGACATCAAACTTAGTACACTGGTATATCTTCAGGAGAAGATGACTCCTATCAATTTTGATGTCACATGGTCAAAGGTCAAGGGTCAAACTAGACATGGGAATATATTGTCCGTTCAATATCTTGAGAATCCTTTGCTTGACAGACATCAAACTTGGTACTCTGGTACATCCTCAGGAGATGATCCCTATTGATTTTGAGGTCACATGTTTAAAGGTCAAGGGTTAACCTGGACATTGGAATATACTGTCCACTCAATATCTTGAGAACCCTTTGCTTGACAGACATCAAACTTGGTACACTGGTGTATATTCAGGAGAAGATGACTCCTATTGATTTTGAGGTCACATGGTCAAAGGTCAAGGGTCAAACTGGACATATAATATACTGTCCATTCAATATCTTGATAACCCTTTTGCTTGACAAACATCAAACTTAGTACACTGGTACATCTTCAGGAGAAGATGACCCATATTGATTTTGAAGTCAAAAGTCAATAGTTGAACTGGACATAGTAATATATTGTCTCCTATATTTTAAGAATTATTTGCTTGCTTGACACCAAACTTGTTACACTGATACAGCATAAGGAGTAGATGACCCCTATTGATTTTTAGGTCACATGGTCAATTCACTCTTGACATACATGTAGGAAGATATTTTCTGCTCATTATTTTGAATTGATGATACTACTATCAATTAAATGATGTGTGTGTATAACCCTTTTCAATTTTGCACCATGGGGGGCATATGTGTTTTACAAACATCTCTTGTTTATATCTGAATTGCATATATATATTTGTACATTTTGCAATACAATATTCTGGACTGTATGTGGTATCAAAATTCACCGCACTTAATTCAGGAGTTATTGTCATTATTAAACAGCAAGTTTATTGTGATATATATGCTATGGAGTGTTTATAGGAATAACATAATTTGATTCATATCATAATAAAGTTGTTGCTTAAGGAGGTAATTATGCTACAACAGAGAAATTTGATGTAGATAAAAAGTGGAGGATATATGTACAACAATATTTTGAAGTTGAAAATTTTCAAATTCACTTTGATATTTTGCCAAAAAAATACAGTTTTAGTAGAAGGTAATCTGAAAAAATTTATAACCCTTGCTGGACTCGAACCTGCTACCTACAGACAGTTCAGGAGTCAGTATTCTAACCTCGGCTAGGTATTTTAAATGAAAATGAAAAGTCAAATATTGCTGATATTGATTTTTTCATCCATGTTTTTAAAGGAAGTCAGCCATTATGACGAGGTAGAGTACCTCCTTAAAAGAATCTTGGCTATATATTAAAGGAATCTTAGTTAAATTTAAAAAAGGACAGAGATCATGACACATGGTACTGCACTTAACAGGGCTGAATATAATGCTGTTGTTTCCATAATCAATAAGGAGCATCCCATCTCTGTTAAAGTGGGGGATGAAAAAACTTTTTTCCATTCTCGAAGACATCATATTAAAAGCCCCTGGACATCAGTGGCTGAAGTTTAGTCATTGATATCCCCCCCATAGCCAGTTGCACAGATAATATCAGGACATATCCTACTCACCTCCATGTCCAGTGCCCCACTCCATGCAGATGCAGGACATCCTGGTTCCTTGATGACATCACTGCCACTAGCTTCCATGCAGTCTTTGATGTGCATGGTGCCAGGAGTATTGTAGTAGTGCACAGGTACCTGAAGTGTGGATATAGCGTGTATAGATCTGATATACACATACACACACCCTCCACCCCAATGAAAACCAATAATTTCTCCAAAATATGTGATTTCCCCTCCAATCACCTTCGTAAGTAGTTCTGAGGCCAGTTTTTATTTTCTGTAAGGTTTTGATTGAGATGAACACTGCATGGTGAGATACTCAATACATATAATTAATGCATGTTATATACACATAGCATGGACTTAAAAGAAAGCAGTTGATATTTAGTCTCCAAGAAGTTGTTTGACTGGGTAATTTGATATTCTTGATTTCATCCATCTTATGCTCAGGCAAGTTACACCAGAAAGGGGTATAGGGCTGAAATGATTCATCGATACTGTTCAATATAAACGCTTGATTCATATTATGTTCAATTCATTGCCTCGATTTTCGGTTTGATACTTGTAAACGGGTTCAGTAAAATACATTAGGCTATAGGCCTGTACTTTTTATTCTTGCCTGCATGAGGGACAAAATAGCGTCGAATAATGTTCAAACTGTTGTTTGCCTTGAGAGGTTGATGAAAATAATAATTAAGTTTAAACTACAGAGCCAACAGGCATCTTACTGTTTGTCAGTTTGGAAACATTTTGCTTTTAAAATTATGATTTGAATCTTGGTAATTAATTTTTATGCCCCCGAGATTGAAGATCGGGGGGCATATTGTTTTTGTCCTGTCTGTCATTCTGTCTGAAACTTTAACTTTGCTAATAACTTTTGAACAGTAAGTGATAGAGCTTTGATATTTGACATGAGTATTCCTTGTGACAATACCTTTCTGTGGGTACCAACATTTTTGACCCCGTGACCTTGACCTTGGAGTTTGACCTACTTTTTGAAAACTTTACCCTTGCTAATAACTTTTGAACAATAAGAGATAGAGCTTTGATATTTCACATGATTATTCCTTGTGACAAGACCTTTCCATGGGTACCAACATTTTTGACCTCGTGACCTTGACCTTGGAGTTTGACCTACTTTTTGAAAACTTTAACCTTGCAAATAACTTTTGAACAATAAGTGATAGAGCTTTGATATTTCACATGAGTATTCCTTGTGACCAGACCTTTCCGTGGGTACCAACATTTTTGACCCCTTGACCTTGGAGTTTGACCTATTTTTTGAAAACTTTAACCTTGCTAATAACTTTTGAACAATAAGTGATAGAGCTTTGATATATCACATGAGTATTCCTTTTGACAAGACCTTTTCGTGGGTACCAACATTGTTGACCCTGTGATATGTTGACCTACTTTTTGAAAACTTTAACTTTGCTAATAACTTTTGAACAGTATTAGTGATAGAGCTTTGATATTTCACACGAGTATTCCTTGTTAGAAGACCTTTCCGTTGGTATTGAACCTTTTGACCTTGACATTTGACCTACTTTTAATAAATTTTTTTTACATTGGTCATAACTTCTAAATGGTAAATATTAGAGCTTTAATATTGTACATGAGCATTTATTTTGACAAGATCTTTCTACTGGTACCAAGATATTTGCCCTTGTGACCTTAGCCATCTTCGGAATTGGCCATTATCGGGGGCATTTGTCTTTCACAAACACATCTTGTTTTCAATGTTATTATTGATTTCTTCTTGTATCGTATTGAAAGTATTGAATCGTGGCATAAGTATTGCAAATTGAATATGTATCGTATCGTGAAGGGGGCCTTCATATCATTTGAACTTTCAGCCTTAGAGAGCTAGGGGACACTTTTAATATTGATAAAGTTGATTTTCCGGTATAATTCTGTTATAAAGTTATTTTCCCATCCAAGGTAAGATACATTATACCCCCCAACTACATGTACATTGTAGTAAATTAATCTTTTTTTTCCATTGCAGCCTAAGCAAACGGACAGAAAGATGGGTGAGGATATTCCTTTTGATGTGTAAGTTAAGTTTTCTAATGATATTACATCTTAATTATTACAAAGTTCTCCAGAGGTATTCATTCAACAGAGACTCACAGTATGTGTATATATGTAATATACAGGTGACTCTAAATGACTCAAACTTGGATCTCTCAAAGTTCTTGATCCTTCGAAGTGAAATCACAGTCCCGATTTCTTTCTTGTTATATAACTACTGGTATATATTATAAGCAAATTTACTATTGATCTCTTAAAGTCCTCTACTTCCAAAAGTAAAATTTGGGTCCCGTAAAACCTATATCATTGCTTTTCACTCTCGATCTCTCTGAAGTCCGGGTATAGCATATATAAACACCATTACTCACGTGGATAATGGTGAATTTCTAGGGATAACACAATTAGGTATAATTTACAGAAGTCACACATTGTCTGTGATCATTTTTGGGGTGAAAAGTTTAAAATTGTTTAATTGCATGATTATAGTTTTTGCCCATGATCTACACCTGAAACTTCTTTGTCTTTGTTATGTAATCCAATTATGAATAAAATTTATGATTTGTACAAGCTAGCTCTCAAGTATTATGTATGAATTTTTTGTGATTTATCCCAGAATAATAAAAAAAGAGTCCCAAATTTCGCTGTGATTTGATGTATAATATGAATCTAAGAAAACATGGCATTGCCTGAACGATCGACTCAGATAAACGTTCAATTTTTTAAAATAAATTTAAATATTAATTAATTCATGAAAATTGAAAATGTTATTTGTTAATATTTTTTAAATCTACGGATAAAATCTTCAAAAATCATGTCAGTTAGATAAAAGATATATCAGAGAAATATATTTTAAACAAAAATTGAAATGAAATGGTCAAAATTCAGAAATATTACGATTTTTCAAATTTGAACCAAACTCAATCGAAATTATAAAAAAGTAGTCACTCGATCATAGAGAACATTGTAATCAGAAAACTACATTCCCATAATGTAAAATGGTTTACAAATGAATTTATAAAGGAAACTTATTTATTGATAAAAAATGCGTACAATTATAGCAACAATATGATTATTTTAATAATTTCTATCAATTTTGATTGGGATCGATACTTTTTTCTCTCGTTTTGATATATATCATATATATTATCTGAAATTTGGTCATTTCGTTTCAGTTTCTTTTTGGGTCACCTGCAATTGGTTGTCGTGCGTCGTGGTGTGGCGTGCATTAACAATTGAACATTTTTAACTTCTTGATATAACTATCAGTCCAATTCTTTTCATCTTTGGGACCACAGGCACCTGAAGTATGGATATTACTACCCCCCCCCCCCCCCCACTTTTATGATAATTTTTTTTTGGTAGCAATAATTTCTCTGAAATGTGTGAATTCCCTGTCTATCTCATCCTTCTTTCAATTTATGTAATCATTTCATGCTTTTTGTAAGCTTTAGTGATTGGCCTTCTACCGGTATAATAAAATATACAAGGTATGAAACAAAAATTTGTAAACATACAGGGGGTCCCCGGTTAGGGGCACATTTTCCAAGTAATTACAGTGTTACCTAAGAAATACATAGTGATGTAGAGCAGGAAAGCCTCTACCAGAATTGTAAATTTCATGATCCTTGTGGTAGGGGTTCTGACCCCAGGGCGGAGCCAAACTTGGTATATATAGTGTTTATATGTAAAACACTTAAATAACATCTTCTTTAGTGTTATTGATACTAAACTGAAACTAAATGGATATTAAATTTAGAAAGAGCAGGTAGTCATTTACCAAAATTGTAAATTTGATGATCCCTGGGGTAGGGGTTCTGACCCCAGGGTGGGGCCAAACTTAGTATACAGTATTTATCTGTAAGTTTGCTGATAGTGTATAAAATCTAATGCATACTTAGGAATAGCAGAAAAGGATGTACAGAAAATGATGAATTTCATAACCAAGGGTTATGACTTTAGGATTATAGTCCAAATTAGTCATATCTTTTAATGTTTTAATTTTAGTAAACCTATTATATTATTTAAAGTCTTTCATCAGTGTATGCTTTTTTGAGGGCATTGAAGTTTTAAGAACACATCTTGTTTTATATATATATATATATATATACTCTTGCCGAACATTAGAATTTAGCTTAGATATTCAGAACAGGAATTTTTTTTCTAGATTTCATAGCCCTTGAGAGTCCGAGTATAGGCCTATTATAGTGATATTTTTTCACCAGTACTCGGATGACCTCTTGTTTAAATATTTTTCTTTGATATATCACTTTTCTATTTGACATGTTTTTTAAAGATTGTATCCCTAGATTTAAAAAAAAAATGAATAAATAGCATTTTCAATTTTCATAAATATTTTTTTCTAAAAAATTAGAACATTTATATCTGAGTCTTTTTGGTATGCATATCGTGGTACTGACTAAAACTTGGTCCCGGTCTTCGGTCTCGGTCCTGGCCGTGACTAAAACACGGTCTTCGGTCCCTGGAGTCCCAGATTTTTTTATTTGATAAAAACAAAATATATCAGAATATTTGAGCCCCATTTCTCGTGAATTTAGATATGACATCCCATGCCTGCATGCATTCTGATAGTTGATTGATCATATTATTTTCTTCTTTCGTAAAATAATATGTGAAAACTCCGGGACTGGTGGGACCGACAAATAAAAACAATGCTAAAAGCCGGTCCCGGTCTGGACATTTTTCCTCAATAGCTGCTTTAATCTACCTTTTCATAAAAAAGATAAGGATGTGATACTCAATGCATAACATGTACATACACATGTTTCTGATTTATTGTGTGTGTGTTTTATTCCAGTTTTCCTTTTTATGTCAAAATTGAACTCAGCTACGTGACATTTTTTCCCAAATTAACGCACTACATTACATTTTCATAAAAAGATAAGGATGTAGAAGAGAAATAAAATATATGTACTTATCCTGGTGTATTTGTTTGTAATTTACTGTTTCATATAGTTTTAAAAAAATTAATTCATATCATTCAGGTCAAACACCTGGCCACACGGTTGATAAAATTTTCAAAAGTTGGTGTATTCCGAACCCCGTCGCTGTACATACGGCTGACTCCTCTCTCTCTCTCTCATTCTCTCTCTCATTTGCGAGGATATTGTGGGAATCGCCTAAAGTTGTTAAATTATGACGTCATATTAGTTGTTTTAATCAGTGAAGAAAAGCTTCTATAAATTAGAATAATACAAAGTAACGTGCACGTGCAAAATATGAGAGACCAGAATGCACGATGTATGAAGTACTTTAGAAAATTATGTTCATTATATAGTGAAATGAAAAAGAAAAAATATTGTCCTTAAATTTTATGATTTTTGAAACATGAATAATTATTGTTTGAAAAGCAAATGTTCAATTTCATTTTTGTGCCCCCGTATTCGGAGATTCCGTGCGCTTATCTAGTTTTTGACTCGTCCTCTGTTTGTCAACAAAAACTTGAACCTTCGCCATAACTTTTGAATGAATGTTGATCGGGATTTCACATGTGTATTCCTTGTGATAAGACCTTTCTTTGCATGCCATTCTTCACCTACTTTTGAAATCTTTGACTTAATTTAGTCATAACTTTTGAATGGTTGGTAAAAATATATGAGGGTATGAACTGAAATGCTTCACGCAGGCATACTTTTCATGAAGCGCTAAGAGTATTTGTATTTTCAAAACTAAAATTTATTTCTTAAATGAATGTACATGTATGTTTTGCATAATTATAAATGTAGATTTCATTATATGCATGTCGATCAGTTTATGTCAAATTTATGCATTTTGAAAATATAAGATAATTGGAAAATAGGAAATAAACAGTTTTTGTGCAGCATAATTAATATGTTTGTAGATTTACTTATATTCACAATAGATACAGTTATCACATAATATTAAAGTAAAACATACTATATATAGATTATTTGAAGTTTATCTAAAGTCAGAGGGAATCATCATCTTCTGTATAAGTAATTACAGCATACATTCCAACTTTCAAAAATACCCATGGGGGATTTTGCGCGCGACGACCTTTTTTCAAAGCTCAAAATTCACGACATTTTACCATGAAAATAGATATTTGTCTTTTCAAATAAAATATCAATCTAATCATTGTACATGTGTCATATATTAACACAACATCAAGTGTGTTTGACCATTAAATTTAACAAAACTATTAAAAAAAACACTTTGAAAGATATACATAGATATTTTATTAAAATCATCTATTCAGCAAAAAATCCTCTCCAACAACAAGTCACATACATATTATCAAATAATACTTAAAGTTGCATCCTTTTACACCATATAAACATTGGCTGATCTATATATCAAAATTTGAATTAAAGCACATGCATTTAGGTACGACTACAAAAGGCGATCTTGCTTGTCTGTAAACATGGGCTTGCAGAGTCTGGTGGAACAATCTGCATTGCTACCAGAAAAGGAGTGATCTGCCCTGCTATGAAGTTTGCGAACAAAACCTTTGCAACCATGACATCTGAAATAATTACCAGGAAAAAAAACCCAATCAAAATATACGTTTTTACTAGTAAATTAAGGCTACTTGCTAATATAAAATTCAGTACAGACTTGTGCGAAATACGCATCACAAAGTCTATTGAATACTACACTATATAGACTATATAATACATCGCTATAGAGAGATAGATTCGGATAGCCTATATTATTATAGTTGGAAAAAATATATATTTGACGTACCTTATTGCATATTGGATGCTGTCCGCAAGAGGCAAAAATCGGTAATGTCCGATTGTTTGGTGGTGACGTACACTATCATCGTTGTCATTCACGTTTGTGTAAAGGATATATGTCAATTTGAAATCCATCTTCCCGATTAATTACTATCAAAACATGCTTCGCACTGTCCAATAAGCACCCCGACACAGGCAGACCAGGTAAATTACACCACCCCAAAACCATGCGACACAGGTAAACAGCAATGGTTGACTATTGTTCTGATTTCTGATTGGCCAGTTCAGAAATGACGTGAGATTTTAAATTCCTGTTGGAAATGGGGGTTTGTTGTCATAAAATGGGGGATATTTTTAGAAAATCGGGATTTCGGGGTATTTTTGCAATCCCGATCGGGATATCGGGATTTCCCTTATCAACTGCTTCAAATCGGGAAAATCCCGCACAAATCGGGAAAGTTGGCATGTATGATACAGACTGAGACATTTTCGGTGAGCAGATGTAAACTTTATACTATAAATATATTAGGTGCAACCTTTTCAAAGCATTGTATCTAAAGCTAGAACAAAAACTGGGGGAAATAAAGAAAATTGAATATCAAATAAGAAAGGAAGAAATATTTTTATAGATATATTATTCATTGGTTATATATACAAATATATGTAAAATGTATCCACATATAAAGAGATCGGGTTTGGAAGACAAACCATGAATCTTTGAAAACTGATTTTGACCTGAATAGAAGAAATAAAATAAATGAATTACAAATAAACTAACTGTAAATTACTTAAGAAATAAGGTATCATTTTAAAATATTTATCGGGATATAAATACGGGTTGGTCACGTGATCAAATTCCATAAAGCCCGAAGGGCTTTATGGAGAATTTGATCATGTACCAACCCGTATTTATATCCCGATAAATATTTTAAGATGATACCTTATTACTTATATTTACATTTTTTGGTCGGTAACATTGCTGAATTGTGTTAACAACACGTTTCCATACATTTCAAATTGTTGACGTCCACAACGAAGCGTCATAGATGTTCAAAATGACGACAACACAAAACAAAGTTCCATAAAATGAAGAACTGTCTTAATTATTAAGAAGCTAGAAAGCAAGTATATCAACATATACTTATACATTAACTCGGGAGCATATAATAGGAAATTCTTCCATATGTCTAATTTTAGGGGGTGGGGAAATTATAATTAAACCAGGGTGCGCAATGTTACACTTACAGTTGTGATGCGCTTTCACTTTTGAAAAGTGAAAGACGTTGAAGACCGACTTTGGAAGATATTCTGTGGATATTACGGAGTTAACAGAAGACTGAGATAGAGGAACACGAAGAAGGGGGGGGGGGGGGGGCAGTCATCAGGTGTAGGCAAATCATTTATAGACAGGACAGAGGACGCAGCTCTCAGATGAATCTCCGGAAAGAACTGAACATCACAGAGAATGTGGGACTGCACGAAGGTAAGGGACGGTTTGGATTTGGGTATGTAATTGTTGACAAACATGAACTCACTGAACGCTTCTTTTGACTCGATAAATTTCTGTAATAGGTTTTTAACGACGCCTCGCTTCGATGTCCCGACATAAACTTGGAAACCGACATCAATCACCTATGGCTGCTGTGGCACGGTTCCAAGCAGTGTGGTGTGTAGGTCTTAGTTAATACACTTTGATGACTTATCGGCCATACATCCTGTGAATGACATTTTTGCTAATAAAAGCCTAATGTCTAGCAGTAGGTACAATTCCGCATCACCGATGACCAGGGTGAAGTTGTACATAGCAAACGAAAATTTAGACATACAATAGTAAAATATTGTTTACAGAAATGATTTTATCAATTATGGATGAAAGTCCACTGCTTGGAATATAAATAAAACCGTAATATACATTTTGTGATGTTGATTTCATCTATTGATAGATTTCTGTAGTAAATGAGAGCGATTGCTAGATGTGTATTGCCTTAGTAAAAGTAGTACCTGTTACCTACTTTTAACAAATGTTCATACGCACAGCCGTGACCTCTGTTGACCCCGTAGTAGATTTATCCAGAAATAAATACGTATTGCTTGTAATAGAGTTATGTAGGAGAAAACAGTTGCAAATGTAAATATAAACAAATAGACTAGGATAAATACATATATATTATTTCTCTTCTACATGCATCCTAATTATCCTCTAATGAAAAGGTAGTGTAACGCCTTCATTTGGGAGAAAATGTCAAGTAGTACTATTCTAACATCATAAATATAAAGAAAATTGAACCCCACTGTGGTACCACTACCACATGCACAATAAATCAGAAATATAATTATATGTATACAAAGGGATGCCATTGCGTATCACATTTTTTTTTTTTTTTTTATGAAAAGGTAGATTAAAGCAGCTATTGAGGAAAAATGTCCAGACCGGGACCGGCTTTTAGCATTGTTTTTATTTGTCGGTCCCACCGGTCCCGGAGTTTTCACATATTATTTTACGAAAAAAGAAAATAATATGATCAATCAACTATCGGAATGCAGGCATATGAGATGTCATACTCAAGTTAACGAGAAATGGGGCTCAAATATTCTGTTAATTTCTGTTTTTATCTGTCGGATAAAAAAATCTAGGACCGGGACAGAAGACTGGGATTGAGACCGGGTTTTAGTCAGTACCGCATATCATGCACCAAATCATGGTGAAATTTGAAGTCTAGAATCTCTTATTGGCAAACAAAACACCCTTTTTTATCATTCCGAAAAAAAAATCAGAAAAAAATTCATATAAAATAATTGAGAGCTTGTAATACTCAATCGACGGTGAAATCATACTTCATAAGGGGTGTTTTAATGAGCCATTAATTAAAATTTTTGTGTAATGGGCTACCTTAATTGACAAGGAGACAGTAATTTTGAGAAAATATTTTTCTATGAACCTAATAAACTTAGTACATCATGGAAAGACATATTACAATGTGTAAATACGTATACAGCTTATTAATGACATAGATTACTTCAAGATATCCTTGGGTGAAGGGGATTCAAGTTTGTTAAAATGAAGGGTCATGCCCTCTTCAAAGGGGTCGCAAAAATGGGGTGCCAGGGG
>NC_079166.1:54461987-54481987 GCF_947568905.1 Ostrea edulis | reverse complement strand
ATTGTCAATGATACATCGTATCATAATTTAGGCCTATCTAACTTATTCAAAAATAATTTAAAATTTAATAATAATTGCACTGTTTATTTTAGAGAAAAAAAAACAACAATGCTATAATTACAGAAGTCTAAAGGAATATACAGACCCTGAAACGTGCTACTACACCTTAAAAACGAAACGAACCGAACCGTTCCGTGCAAGAAACGAACCGTACCGTTCAAGAAACGTACCGTACCGTGCAAAAAACGAACCGTACCGTTCAAGAAACGTACCGTCCCGTTCAAGAAACGAACCGTATCGTTCAAAAAGCGTACCGTACCGTGCAGAAATCGTACAGGATAATATTATGCAAACCCCGCCCCCAAAAGCCCGAAAGCGTACCGTGCAGAAAGCGTGCAATTTATGTCACGTGACCCACTTTTTCAGCCACAGTATATTATTTTCACAATGGCGCCCGATGGGAAAGGAGGTCGTAGACTATCGATGGCTATTCGAAGCATTATCCTCAAACATCACGAAGCTGGGTTAACATTTTTATTGCAAACTATACACTTGCCTTACTTTTCTGTTAATTTTTTTTAATTCAATTTTCAGTGATCAAAAATAAAGTCAGGGAAATGAAAATCGGACTTCGCGTGATAAAGGATAGGAATATATATGTATTATCATCATTTTATTTGATTCAAAGACAAATGCAACAGATATCTAACATTATTAATTATGAATGACTGAATGCTGACAAAAAAGGACGTACAAACTCCACGTGCAGATATCCTGGATCTTTCATAATGTCGATGATAAATCACAATAAATGTGAAGTGCAGAAAATAATCATTGTGTCATTTGCGACTTTAGTGTATTCAAAACAAAATTCACTTCTTCTTAAAAACTTTTCCAATTTAGGCACTGTAATTTATATCCGGAAACTTAATACGCTTTGTTTTTACACTTACGCACGCCCATGTCGGGGAGCAGTTCATGTAACAACTTTTTATAAAATCGTAAATTAATAAATGTCTGATGAGAAATGAAAAACAAATTGAAACGTAATAACAACCATTAAGACTTAGACTTAAGCAAATTCTAAAAACTTTTATTCATAACTTTTATGTACGTTATCAATATGGAATTATTCCATCGAAGCAATCAAAAATAACGTCTCATTTCCCCATGTGCACATTCTAACACAACCACAAATCCTGCAGCCGATAATCAAAGAGCCAAATAAGACCGATCGAGTGAAAACAAACTATTGAAACGTACAATTTATACGAAGTCAAAGCGTTCAGGCCACGCCCACCTCATTAATAAAACGTGCAAACCGTTCACAAAGCGTGCAGCTATTTTTAGCAAACCGTACCGTGCAAGAAGCGAACCGTACCATTCAAGGAGCGTACCGTACCATGCAAGAAACGAACCGTACCGTTCAAGAAACGAACCGTACCGTTCATAAAGCGTACCGAACCGTACCGTGCAACTGGTGTAGTAGCACGTTTCAGGGTCTGTAGCATTACCAAATAGTGTTTAGACAGCGATCCCATGTAAACATTATTTTTTCGCAAATGCAGATTTCATACTTGCTTTCCTCGCTACATTTGGGTCACTATTTGTATGTATTGGTGGCTAATTAAAGATACAAGATTCGGAAAATTTGTCAACATCGAAATAAATGTTATCCATGGGGAATAAAACCCAAGTTTTTAAAAATATCTTAATACTACTTTCACAATAAGTTGATCAATGAAGGTCGTATATGACGTCACTGTACAACGTGACCACCTAAACTAATTAACTAGGCTTTTTTAAATCGGGGCTTATAGATTTATGTCCGTATTGTGGCTATATAATCATCGCAATATTTCGGTGAACTAACTATTACAATTAATTTCTATACGCATAAGGAAGACAAAATGCATGTAATTTTGTATACTTTGAAAACATGAGATGTGTCTTTTAAATGAGCCAGATTTCAGGCTTTGCCTTTGCTTCCTTGAATTTATCAAACATTGATGATTGGATAACATTATTTTTAACATGCCTTATTGTAGAGGAATGGCCTCTAGAGGCAGAGAATCACACTATGACCTGTAATGTAGTAGAATTAAGATGCGGAAATACAAGCAAATTGCCAGATGTAAGTATTTTAGTGAATACTTTTTAAAAATAACTCTTACATTGAATTCCACAAGCTTCAGTAATTAAAGGCCCTTTATTAGCCGAGTTGTGTAGCAAATCTTGGCTTTTAAATTGGCGAAGGATGGGCGTCCAGTCGGGCGGGCGGCATCCACAATTAGCTTGTCCGGTCTCTAACTTTCATACTTTTTGGTGCATCTTTGTGAGACTTACATAACATGATCATATCCAAAATAGGAAGGTTCCTATTCATTTTGAGGTCAAAAGGTCAAAGGTCAAGGTCACTTTGTCACTAACTGCCATAGATTTGAGCTTGTCCGGTCTCTAACTTTCATACTACTAGGGCCATCTTTGTGAAACTTACATAACATGATCACATCCAGAAGAGGAAGGTTCCTATTTATTTTGAGGTCAAAAGATCAAAGGTTAAGGTCTCTTTTTCACTATATACTGTAGATTTGAGCTTGCCTCTTACTTTTATACAATTCATGTACTTGCTGGTGCATGTTTATCAGACTTCAAATCCTGATGACATTCAAAATTCATGTTGCTTTTGAAATCCAAAGGTCAAGGTCATTATCACACCAAATACCTATTGCGGCCATTCAAAGCTTCATACTTATAAACTATATTAAATACTTGCATGTTTTTACTTTGTGAATGCAAGCATGCATAATTTTTCCAACTGCAACTCGGCCATACGTATCTTTGATGCGTTTTAGCGATTTTTTTGGATTTGCATAAACCTAAGTTATCGTTCTTTGCAAGAGTTAGTTATCTTTTCATTAGAGAAGGTGTAATGCGCCATTTTAGTTTTTAGTATGTTGTAGACATTCTTATCTATATAACCACTCAAATTAGTGCTCATTGAGATTGGTAGGGGCTATAGTTTAAGTTTTATCTGACTTACAGCTGCTTCATTAATGTGATGCTGGTAAACCTCTATTTTGCGACCATAAAATCTGGATTATTGCCCACTAATAACAAATGAGAATATAGTTATTTCCTAATTCAAGTACTAAACATATATTGCCCAATAGTTGCTTATGTAATACAGTATATGAAAATGTAATAAATGTGATTCAGCTATTCGGACACCTCATTTATCCACGAGATTTGCTTGGAACCAAAATGTCTGGAATAATTAAGCTCAATGTATGTAAATGACTTCATTCATTTTAGGGCAAGGATTTGGCAGGTTTCACAGATTGCAAGGCTAAGGTATCGAGAACGGATGATGGGGAAAATCCGCTATTAGCTGTGTTTGAGTTAGAAATCAAAAAGGGAACTTCAAGGACAAAAGGACAAGGTGAACTGGATTATAGATACCGTATTTTGCCGAATATAATACGCACTTTTTTTAGAGAATATTTTTGTGCCAGAAAGGGGTGCGTATTATATACCACAATAGGTTTTTGACCTTTTTTAGCTCACCTGAGCTGAAAGCTCAAGTGAGCTTTTCTGATCACCCATACTCCGGCGTCCGTCCGTCCGTCTGTCCGTCCGTCTGTAAACTTTTCACATTTTCAACTTCTTCTCAACAACCACTGGGCCAATTTCAACCAAAGTTGGCACAAAACATCCTTAGGTAAAGGGAATTCTAAATTGTTAAAATAAAGGGCCAGGCCACCTTCCAAGGGGAGATAATCAAGAAAAGGTAAAAATAGAATAGGGTCATTAAAAAATCTTCTTCTCAAGAACCACTGGGCCAGAAAAGATGAAATTTATAGATAAGCTTTATTAGGTAGTGCAGATTCTAAATTGTTGAAATCATGGCCCCCGGGGGTCGGATGGGGCCACAATAGGGGGTCAAAGTTTTACATACAAATATATAGGGAAAATCTTTAAAAATTTTCTTCTCAAGAACCACTGAGCCAGAAAAGCTGAGATTTATATGAAAGCTTCCTTATATAATGCAGATTCTAAATTGTTAAAATCATGGCCCCCGGGGGTCGGATGGGGCCACAATAGGGGGTCAAAGTTTTACATACAAATATATAGGGAAAATCTTTAAAAATCTTCTTCTCAAGAACCACTGAGCCAGAAAAGCTGAGATTTATATGAAAGCTTCCTTATATAATGCAGATTCTAAATTGTTAAAATCATGGCCCCCGGGGGTCGGATGGGGCCACAATAGGGGGTCAAAATTTTACATACAAATATATAGGGAAAATCTTTAAAAATCTTCTTCTCAAGAACCACTGAGCCAGAAAAGCTGAGATTTATATGAAAGCTTCCTTATATAATGCAGATTCTAAATTGTTAAAATCATGGCCCCCGGGGGTCGGATGGGGCCACAATAGGGGGTCAAAGTTTTACATACAAATATATAGGGAAAATCTTTAAAAATATTCTTCTCAAGAACCACTGAACCAGAAAAGCTGAGATTTATATGAAAGCTTCCTTATATAATGCAAATTCTGAATTGTTAAAATCATGGCCCCCGGGGGTCGGATGGGGCCACAATAGGGGGTCAAAATTTTACATACAAATATATAGGGAAAATCTTTAAAAATCTTCTTCTCAAGAACCACTGAGCCAGAATAGCTGAGATTTATACGAAAGCTTCCTTATATAATGCAGATTCTAAATTGTTAAAGTCATGGCCCCCAGGGGTCGGATGGGGCCACAATAGGGGGTCAAAGTTGTTTTTTGTTTTTTGTTTTTTTTGTTTGTTTTTTTTGTTGTTTTTTTTTTGTTGTTGTTGATATAGTGCAGATTAAAGCTCGTTAAAATCATGGACCCCGGGGATTGAATGGGGCCTCAAGGGGGGTATCAAAGTTTTACATACAAATTTATAGGAATAATCTTTTAAAATCTTCTTCTCAAGAACCACTGAACCAGAAAAGCTGAGATTTATATGAAAGCTTCCTGATATAGTGCAGATTATAAATTGCTAAGATCATGGCCCCCGGGGGTCGGATGGGGTCACAATAGGGGGTCAAAGTTTTACATACAAATATATAGAAAAAATCTTTAAAAATCTTCTTCCCAGAACCACTAAGCCAGAAAAGCTGAGATTTATATGAAAGCTTTCTGATATATAGTACAGATTCTAAATTGTTAAAATCCTGGCCCCTGGAGGTCAGATGGGGCCACAATAGGGGATCAAAGTTTTACATACAAATATATATGAAAAATCTTTAAAAATCTTCTTCTCAAGAACCACTAAGCCAGAAAAGCTAATATTTACATGAAAGCTTTCTGACATAGTGCAGATTCAAGTTTGTTCAAATCATGGCCCCTGGGGTAGGATGGGGCTACAAGGGGGGATCAAAGTTTTTCATACAAATATATAGGGACATTCTTTTAGAATCTTCTTCTCAAGAACCACTGAGTCTGAAAAGCTGATATTCACATGAACAGCTTCCTAACATAGAGCAGAGCTAAATTTGTTCAAATCATGGCCCCCTGTTGTAGGATGGGGCCACAATAGGGGATCAAAGTTTTACATACAAATATATAGGAATTTTTTTTAAAAAATCTTCTTCTCAAGAACCACTGAGCCAGAAAAGCTGATATTTACATGAAAGCTTTCTGATATAGTGCAGATTCAAGTTTGTTCAAATCATGGCCCCTGGGGGTAGGATGGGGCCACAAGGGGGGATCAAAGTTTTTCATACAAATATATAGGAAAAATCTTCAAATATCTTCTTCTCGTGAACCATTGGGCCAAAGAAGTTCACATTTACAAGAAAAATTTCTGACATAGTGTAGATTCAAGTTTGCGAAAACTATGGCCTCCAGGGGTAGATTGGGGCCATGATAAGGACTACGGTTTTACATGCAAATATATATAGAAAGTCTTCTGATATGGACCAAGGTGACTCAGGTGAGCGATGTGGCCCATGGGCCTCTTGTTTCCAGATGAAACTCGGCGATTAAGTAGTGTAATATTTCACTCAAAGACCAAGGCTTCGGATACTGTATGCCTTTTCACGTTCACCTATTTATTAACTAGAAAATTCGACCTCAAGAAAATTACTACTGTGGTAAACTAGATATTTCAGAATATATGGCAAATGTAAAGTTTGAATTATCATGACTATTAATTATTTCTGGTATTGTGAATTCCATTGGAAATTATTTCAGATGAAGGTTCTTATATCAAACTTGGTTTTTGGAAGCTGACAGTAGAAGAGACTGTGGAATCTAAAAGTGCTGATGTTTTGGCTCCAACTCGACTTGAAATAGGTGGTATGTAAGAGTCTTATGTTTCATGACATATTAGGATGTATATAGCAATAACTTGAGAACTGAAAGGAATGGACTTTCAGGTTCATATTTGCACCATGGGTTGTTTTAACAGATCAAGACCATTACTTTTTGTGCCACCTTTGATGCAGAGCAACACTTAGGGATCACTTTGTCATCTGTCTCCATTTGTCAGTCGGTCTGCTTTTTGTCATACCTTGCATCTTTGTAGCAGTGACACTATGTGTGGTGGAGTTTTCATTTTAGCATTATAATTATGTTTAATCATTGTGTGATGGTCATCGAATACATTTTGTCGCTTATGATTTGTTGACTTATTTTTGACATTTCAATTTTTTTCCCATTTACTTAATGAATTCTCTGCCTTGATTTTTTTAATTGGCCTCGTTATTACGGATGAATATAAAAGTAGTGACCCTCCTGGACTTTTGTCCTGAACATACATTGTACGTACTATGATTTCCTGTTTCAATTCGTGATATTTGATAAGCCATTCATTCATAATATTTTTATAATACAATTTCATTTCATTTTTATGTTCCCCTAATCTTGAAAAGGGGTCATTATATTGGTTTGCACTTCAATTGGTCGGTAGACCAAGGCTTGTCTGCTCAATATCTTAATAACCCTTTGTTTGACAGACCTCAAACTTTTTCCTACAGAGTAGATGACCCATATTGATTTTGAGGTCAAAAGGTCAATGATCAATCTCCTTGGGACATTGTAAAACATTGTCTGCTCAATATTTTAATTGCCCTATGCTTGACAGACATCAAACTTGGTACACTTGATATAGGTCCCCCTAATTTAAGGAATGGATGTCTCCGTCACAAGGTCAAACTACTCTGGACCACTCAATATCTTAGAACCATTTGCTTAGACGCCAAACTTGGTACACTGGTACCTACTAATAAGTTGATGACTCCCATTAGCTTTCAAGTCACTTGTAAGGTCAAAGACCATGGCTCAAATGATTGGTTATTTGGAAATCTCTGCTCAGTATCTGATGAGAAGTTAAACTTGGTATTGTGGTTGCCCCTGACTAGTAGATACATGAACTTAGATTTTACATAGACTACTTTATTTACAAACACGTCAGAAAGCAAAATTCCCAACAATACAGTTGTAAAGATCGACTGGGAAGGGGGGCGGGGATAAAGGTTGTGCATTGTTAATTCTTGGGAGCATTACATATTATTTAAAAAATAACAATAACAGTGCTCATAAACATTTAGTTTGAAAATTAAGTGAAAACAACATACCTGCCAACCAAATCATGCAGATAACTGCATGACCACAAAATATCCAAACAACAGCAGTTTAAATGATTGTTTGATTGTTTTGCTGTTTTCCGTCACACTCAACAATTTTTAAGTTATCTAGTGGCACCCAGTTTTTATTGGTAGAAGAGAGAACCCAGATACAATGTACCTGGGAAGAGACCACTGACTTTTCCAAAAGTAAACTGGGAAACTTTCTCACTTACCTGCGGAGTGGGATTCGAACCCGCGGTGATAGCGTGATGCTCTAACCACTCAGCCACGGAGGCCCCAAGTCCAACATAGAAATAAATAGAAACTTAATTTATTTATTATGTCTTCTTTTAAAACTTATTCTTTTAATTGAACTATAGTTTTTAAAATCGATAAGATATATTATTTGTTTCATTTAAAATCCTTTAAAAATCTCCTGACAGTGTCCGAAATTAAACGTCTTCATTTATTTTCATGGCGTTGAAGAAGTTTAATTTTGGACACTCATTGCCACCATCGTATTTCATTAATCTATTTATTATCAATGGAAAATACTGTTTTAAAGAGTTTTGAATTAAATGAATATGATAATAATATAAATTAAAGATGATTTAACTTAGCGAATTACTAGTATTTACGTTGATATCAATAAATACAACTGAAGGACAAGTCACTCTCAAATTCAAATACTACTAGTCACCAACATTCAATCCGGGGTCATGCATTTTTACTGTTTTACACTTGAAATCTTTGCACATACAGGAAGTAGTCAAAGGTATGGAAAACCACCAAAAGTTCTGTAGTATCGAACAGTAACATTGTGTGAAGTGCTTTATTTTGAATCGTATTTTGTTTATTTATTGAACTGTCCGAAATTAACCGACTGTCTGAAATTACTCGAATATCCCCTACTGCATGGTATGGAGGAGAAAACATGAGCAGGAACAACTAGCCATTATAAATTGCACTTTGAACATTGAGGAAAAAGATGGAGAAAAGAATCAACATCGATGTGACCAATGTCATTGTGGTATATAATACAAAAATAATGACTGTTGTGCTCAAGAACAAGTAGGAAAGTGACCATACCCTTTTATATGAAAAAAAAACAACAACTATAAAACACTCCTCTTTGATCCATTGTAAAGGAGTAGGTACAGTTTCTAAAGTCATTTGGCCCAAAATATCGATGATTTCACTTGGAGCTTAAACACTGACATTGAAATGAGGAATAGATTAGCAAACCCAAAATCCGCTCAGTTTGATCAGCAAAATGATTTGTGTCATATGACGAGAGTTAGAAGTTGGCATAAAATTGCATAAATGCCATTTTCAATGAAAATAGCCACAAATTCAAGGGGTTTTCCTTTCAGAAAACATACAGTGCATGCGTCGAGCAAATTCATATTCAAGTATGTTTTTCATCTTAAAACAATACACAATATATATCATTTTCATTTTGCTCGACAAATGCGCACATCTTTTCCTGAGCAATAATATGTATGATATTTGGCAGTTTTCAGGCTTATTTTGAAAAAAAGGCGGGGAATGTCTTATTCATGATGTTATAATGCCATCCAATTAGGAATACCATAATGATTTTGTTGACATAGTATACCTGGCATATATTTTACTTTCTTAAAACGCTGATTAAGGTTAATTCCAGACACATTTTATAGAGAGAAATTTTTTGGGCCTTTTCATGTATACAATCGTACCTTGTTCTTATAGGAAAATATTAGATCCCTGGTCAGAACAATGTGTACATCATTAAATGTTAATGAAGTGTATTACAAAATTTCAAGGCTATCAGATACACCATATAGGAGAAGTATTCAGATAGGAGGAGGAGTGTTCACAAGCTATTTTACATTCTCCACCCCTCTTAGATCCACTATAACTTAGGAAAATAATTGGATCCTTCTGTCCCAACAATATGCACATCTACAAATGACAATGAAGCCTCTCCCTCTTAGATCCACTATAACTTTTAGGAAAATAATTGGATCCGCCTGTCCTGGCAATATTCACATCTAATATTTACAATGAAGCAATTGTACAAAGTTTCATGTCTATCCGATAACCCAAATAGGAGGAGAAATTCTACATCCTCCACCCCTCATAGATCCACCATAACTTTTAGGAAAATAATTGGATCCTTACGTCCCAACAATATATTCACAATACAAAGGGCAATGAAGCATTTTAAAGTTTTACAGGAGGTGACACGTTCACAAGAATTTGTGACAGACAAATGTGCAGCCTGATAGACGGACGGACAGACAGAAAGTACAAAAACAATATGTCTTCCCCTGGAAGAGGGGAGACATAATAAAGCAGTTGCACAGCCTTAAAATGTACAGAATCAAGAACAGTATAGTTCCTCCTGCCATCTTCACACTGGGTCTGGGTCCATAGAATTGGGAAATACAAATAATGATGCGTAAAATGTTCAAATTGGAAATTTTGAAAAGTACATGTATGACTTTGTGCTTATTAATCAATAAAAGTGAGGAAAAAAAATGTTTCGATGCAATTTAATGATCACTAAGGAAACATGATAATTATATTTGATTCATAGGAAAATCTTTGACGAAGATCTTTAAGTACCTTTCAGAATCTCTGTCTAAAAACATTCTTATAGTTGAATGCATTGTATTCATATTCTACACATGTTGAACACAGTAATCATTTTATAAGATTAATACTATCAGGTAATCGTATTTATATTGACATTTTATTTAATTAATGTTAGTGGGGCGAAAATGGTCAGTTAAATTAATATTAAATGTGTAAACAATAGAAATTTTTAACTTCTTGATAACTATCATTCCAGTTCTTTTCATATTTGGTATGAAGCATCTTTGGAACAAGGGGGACTTAAATTGTAAATTTCAGGATTCCTGCACCCCTGGGGCCTTAGGGGTGGGGCAAATACTGCCCAAAATTGGCAAATTCTTAAAATTCTTATCTAGAGCTGCACGTATATGATAAAGAAAAATTAAATGCATAGTGATGTAGAGCAGGAAGGCCTATACCAAAATTTGAAATTCATATCCCAGGGCAGGCCCAAACTCGCTATATAGTGTTTATGTGTAAAACACTTAAAGATGACATCTTCTTTCGTTATTGATACTAAATTGAAATAAATGGGTATTTAGAAAGAGCAGGTATTCCTTTACCAAAATTGTTAGTTTGGTGATCCTTGGGGAAGGGGTTCTGACCCCAGGATGGGGTCAAATTTAGTATATAGTGTTCATGTGTAAGTTTGCTGATACTGTATGAAATTATGAAATCTAAATGCATAATTAGGAATAGCAGAAAAGGATGTACAAAAAATGTGAATTTCACAACCCACTGCCTGGATTTGACTCTAGGATGGGTCCAAATTACTGGGTAGTAATATCTTTTAATGTGAATGCATCTATTATATTATGTAAAGCCTTTCATCAATGTATGCACTTTTGAGGGCATTAAAGTTTTAGGAACAGACCTTCTTTTATACTGTTGCTGAACTTTAGAATTTAGTTAACTTAGATATTCAGAACAGGAACTTTTTTCTAGATTTCATAGCCCTTGGGAGTATATTGATACTTTTTCTATAGCACTCAGGTGACTGATAAGGCCTGTAGGCCTCTTGTTTAATTGTTAAAAGGAGTTCATTCTAAATAAAATTTATTTATTATATTCAGATGTTCTTGCCTGTGTATTAATTTAAACAAAGTTGAACATTATTACGGAGAGACTGAAATTTCTGGGGATGTTTTTTTCTTGATCTGAAGTCTGCTTTTACCAATCCTGCTTTACCACTCATTGAGGAAATTCAAACGGTTCATCCTTCAGGGTTTGACACTAAGGCACGTCCGACCGACCGAGTCTACTAAATGATAAGTCCGGCCGGGTAAAATGTCGATAACTAGTCCCACTGGTCGTGTTGAATAGATGAATAAGAAACTTTACTTTAAATCATAAGATATTTTATTCTTACCCCCCCCCCCCCCCCTCCTCCCAATACCTGTTAAGAGTTTGCAAGCAATTTTGAACCGATTGATGACATAATCTTTATTTTCAGTTCTACTAGTCACTGTCGGAATTGATGTTTTAGGACATTTATTCAAATACTTTGAATGTAAAAGGGACTGGTTCACGTTGAACAGAAAAAAAGGAAAAGGTTGGGATGAAACAAAGCAGAAAAAAAAATAAAACGGTTGAGGTCATTTTATTTTAGCAAATGGACTTAATGAATTTCTGCGCCGGATAGAATTTAAAGAAACAGAAAATGCGTTTAATTGAAAATAAAATCATCAAATTGAATTACGAGACTTAAGATGTTTTAGAGACTATTAAATACTTTTTATTTCAAACTTCATTTAAATTAGGTATTTATATATGAAGAAATCCCCAGGTTTTTTTTTTCTGGAAAGTTGGTCAGGGCTAGTGGATGTAAGGTCAGGTCTATTAAATATCATTTGAAGTAGCCTGACTGGTCTAGTGCTCAAAAAAGTAAATGTCAAACCCTGTCCTTGTATAAGAACTGCTTTTGAAACGATTGCAATGTTTTGAACTGTCCTTTTTCAATATGTTTATTTGTGTAATATTTGAATTTCAATATTAATCATACTAACAAGTAAACAATATACGTGTTCTG
Organism: Ostrea edulis; assembly: GCF_947568905.1. Lineage (NCBI taxonomy): Eukaryota > Metazoa > Mollusca > Bivalvia > Ostreida > Ostreidae > Ostrea > Ostrea edulis. The sequence goes on along the minus strand of NC_079166.1, from coordinate 54,469,738 downwards.
AAATACTCAGCAAATCACTGCAGGTATCTATAATCAACGATAAATTAATTTAAAAATGTCAGTATATGGGTGCATATTTTATATGAAGGATTGATAGACTTGATCATAAATATAATATTTCTATCACAGGTAAGTCTTTACGATCAAACATTTTATCTGAACAGTTCATTATAGCGCCACTCAAGATTTTTCATATAACGTAGCGATCGTAGTTTTCTCAGGAATGCCGATCACTTTTTACATATTTTATAATTGTGCACAGGAAAACAAATCAATTAATATAAATTATTTATTACTCGCTCTATGTATGGAATTTTAAGGACACTTGTTTGAAAAAAAAGATTGAAAATTTGGGAAATATTGGTGAATTTTTTTACATTGGGAATGGGTTTGGTAACAGACCCAAAAATAAGCCAGGAAAACCCTGATGGAGTGCAATGCTATTCTAACAGGACTTGATAATGCTAGGCAAGTTCCATTTGTGACGGTTTGAGGGAATGAACGGTTGATCGAGAACAAACGGTTTTTGATAGGAACAGAACACTTTTGTGTGGGAATGGAGTGCTGAAAGGTTCAACAGAATTTCAGTTGCTATGGGAACGGAATGATTTTGATTGAGATTGGAATGGTTCATTCAGTGTAGTACACTTAAGGGATTGTATAAGACTTTCTCCTTGTATATTACAAAATGGCGTGAGAGTATGTGTTGTGGCCCCTTGGGCCTTTAAAACTTTGAATACATGTGTATGTTTTTTGAATTAATAAATATTTGAGTTTTCTATTTTAAACAGAATCACTGACTGTGAGAAAAAAAGATAAAAAGGATGGAGGTCAAAGAGGACTAGGACTAGTTTGCCTGGTTTTATTACTTTTCCCTGGACTAGTTTCTGGAACAGTAAGTTGAGAAAAGTCTTCCGCTCAATAACTATCAAGTGAGCTTTTATTATATTTCATCAAGTTTTGCCTGGCGTCAGTGTATACATCTACACCTTCATATTTCTGTCTGAGTGTCCGTCTGTCTGGTATAAACGTTTTACGTTTTTATCTTCTCAAGAACTACAGGAGTAACTTCAGTCTTGCCACAAAACATCAATGGGTAAAGATCGAGGTTTCATTATGTTCAAACCATTGGTCAGCCATCCCTCCAAATTTGATATCAGTTTAAGTAACAAACAGTTTGATTGTTTGACAGACATATGTTTTGCACACTAAAATGGCCGGTCAAAAGGTGATAGGAGAAAAAAAACTTACATCTGGGTTCTTCATCAATGTGAAACGTACAGCGAACGATGACATCTATCACAAGGTTGACCCCTTAACATAGCAGAGTGATTAGCACATTTTCTGTAAATTAGCAACATATAATATTACATTTTCTATTTAGTTTAGTGTTATTTACCTATAATAAAGTAAATATTTTCTGAAAGGTTAGATTGTAAACTTTCTGAAAAGGACATTCAAAAAGTTATTTCTGTTGCCATGGCAACAACAACTGAGTAATACTGTGGAAATTCATCTTGAAAGCCATGTTTTAGCTTCTACTATTAATATGAAACTGATAATGAAATCATAATAATGTTATCAAATATGGAAAATGTTTTTGGGGACACTTCATAGTAGATGACACTATAGATATAGTCAGGCCAGTTTGTATAATGTTTGTCTTCTCGATCAGCTTAAACTTCTGTTGATTCATTGTGACCCTGATCCAAATGGAGTCCAACTACTATTCAGTTTATACTAAGATATCACAAATATAAGTTAGCTGTTTATTTTTTGTCAAAAGGTCAAGGTCATAGACCATTTACTATGATAGGGCAAATTATCAAAATCATGATAAAATGCTAATACACCTGGACCCATATTTACTAAAGTTCGTAGACGTAGACGTAAACGTAGGATTTACGTCTGACTTAAGATTAGAGTTACGTACTCGTGAATTGGTATTTACAAAACCGTTCGTAGCCGCAAACGTAACTTACGATGTACGATTGCATGTACGCGTGCGCAGTGGCTATTTTCACTTCGAAGCGTAAAAAGTGTGAATTTGCTCATTTACTTTGAATTCCCTGCGCTACCGCCGCATTATGACGAAAAAGAACACAGAACTTTGTGAAAAAGCAACGAATTTCAACGTATACGTATGCCTGCCAACGGCATGTCGATCAACTGTACCGTTATTCAGTGTTGTTTACAAATCCAAATGTAAGGTTCATCAAATTTAACGCATTTGACTTGTGCATGGATCTGCGATGCTGTAGGTGTTCAAAAAGAAGTCGGCATGGACTGACAAGTAAGTTAAGTTGTTTGTGTAGTAATAACCTTAAATGTTTTACCACTGACTACTCGTCACTAGGCCCCTAAATAATGTTAAATTGACTTCAAGGGGATTCAGTACATGACACACATGGTAAAATCACAGTCCCTTATTCATTTTGTTCTCAACCTATGTAGCTGCTATAATGCCTGGATCTTAATTTCTAAATAGTGAGCACATATACATATGTGTTAGTTATTTACAATTTGATATGTGCCCACTATTAACACATTAAGACACAAGCTCATTTGTGTACATTGTTACTTCAAACTTTTGACAATACCACAATTGAAATTCAAAATTATTTATCCCATTTTTTTAATTTCATGACTGGGACAACATCAAAGCAGTATCATAGCTACCTGTACACAAGTACGCACATGCTTTCACATCATTTCGCAAAAAGAAAAACAAGAATATTGGTGAAAAATGAATCTAAAATATACATTATATATACAGGCACTAATTCTAAAATGTGTGATTTGTACGTGCCCCTCTATTGCATGGTTATAAAATATGAAATTATTATTGTTTTAACAATATATACTCTGGGTGAACAGGTAGATAGGATGAATGGACTTGGTACCAGATGAGAACAGTTACAGTCTCTTTTAGCATCATTTCAATACTTTTCATTTCCATTAGTGGAACTCTTCAAATTAAAGGCGCGTAAAGTCGTGCTACCGGGACAACATACGTAAACATTACTTAGGCATACATAATATAAATTATGGTATCGGATACATATTTTATATAACCGACTTGAACCACAACATTGATTAAAATTCTAAAGTCAAATTCAGGAATTGATTATTCTTACAAGAAAACAGATGAACTTATTAAACTATGTGAGGGAGTGCAGGTACTAAATTTGCCAAATCTGACCGATATAAAGCACCAATCACAAGAAGAACTGTGAAGGGAAAAACCTATATGCACATCCAACACAAAACTTTTAATGTGAGTAATATGGTTTTAAAGTTATTCTGTCAGACTATGAAGACATTCTATTTTATCATACAATTAGGAGAGGTTCATATGACATGGACTTGGTAATCGTACACGAACCCCCCCCCCCTTCAATTTCCATATTTTAGAACAAGTTATATATATGCCAAGCTGCATTTTTAAAGACGTTTATCACACTAATTAACACAACTAATGCGTTTCCAAACTGCATTTAAGCTATTTTGAAAATTACAAAATATTGATGGATTTAGGACAAAGATGTTTGGAATTTTTAAAATAGGTGTGGTGGAGTTTAAAAACATGTAACATTTTTAATAAGATTGTGTTAGAATATATATTTGAAATATGAAGTTTGACCAATGGTTATTTTATTTAAAAATACACCATGTATTTTAACTCTTAAAAGGGGGGGGGGGGGGGTGCTATGACCGTTTCGTTTATAGTCTCGCTTATTTCGTTTATGTCCCAGTAATCTCGCACTTGCTCGCGAGACTTGTGCATTTTCTTACCACTGACGCACAAGAGTCATCAAAGCGTGATAACTCTAACGAGCTGGTAATGAGAAGTATTATATTGCTTGTGCACATCCATACGTGCAAAACTTTCAGAAAATATTGTGAAACGTACAAAATCGCATTCAAATACAGTTGTACAACTGTGTGAAGTCAGTGTTAATTTATTTAATGTAGAATAACATTGACTATATATTAATTGGAGATATTAGGTGTGATATACATGTAACATGCACTAGATATCCAAGTTAGCTGACCTCTTTTATTTTTCAAAGGGTCATAAAGGTGGTCAAGAAATAAATTGCCATCAGACAGCAGCATTCCTTGATTTAGATGCATTTCTCTTCATGCCCTCTCCTGAAAGATTGTCCATGATGCCTCAGGGTTAGGATTGGGATGCAAGATGTACAGTACATATATATGATGTAAGTATATCCACTGTTTGTACACATTTAATCATTGCTGTACTTACAAAGTTTTAAAAAATCCAAAACAAATTATTGTACATGATGTAATGATTTTTGTAATGCATTGATGATTAAATCCTTAGGCAAAGATTTAAGAACATACATTTATGAGTTTTTATGATCAAAGTTTGTCCATTTTGCAAGTTTTGTACCTGTCTGTCTAAGCATATCTTCACCTTTTTGGCAAATAGAAATTTAACCAATCTAAGGACATACACTATGTTTCTTTGAAATTATTTTTTATCTCCTCGATATTAAAAATTCTTGCATGATTTCCAAAATAATAGCTGTAATTTTGTCACCAAAATTTTAAATCAACACTCAATAAAAATTGCTCTATATCATATATTTCTGATCAGTAATAACACATGTATTCAGTTATTTGAAACACCTTTTAATCTCAAAGCAAGCAAATGAATATATGTAATTTTGGTGATTAAATAATTATTATCTTGCAAGCCAATAATTCTTCTTTATATATTTCTTTACACTAAAAGCGGTTATCAAATGTACTTTTATTAGGTCACCTGAGTTTACTCAGGAACCTATTGCAATTAGTTTTCATTCGTCGTGCGTTAACAATTGAACATTTTTAACTTCTTAATAACTACCAGTCCAATTCTTTTCAAATTTGGTATGAAGCATCATTGGGACAAGGGGGACCAATTTTCAAAAATCTTCTTATCAAGAAACACACATATATAAGAAAAACTAAATGCATAGTGATGTAGAGCAGGCAGGCCTCTACCAAAATTGTAAATTTCATGATCCCCGAGGTAGGGGTTTTGACCCCAGGGCGGGGCAAATCTTGTTATATAGTGTTTATGTGTATAAAACACTTAAATTACATCTTCTTTAATGTGTATAAAACACTTAAATTACATCTTCTTTAATGCTATTGATACTAAATTGAAACTAAATGGATAGAGCAGGTAGTCTTTTACCAAAATTGTAAATTTGATTTCCCCCAGAGTAAGGGTTTTGACCCCAGGGTGGGGCCAAACTTAGTATATAGTATTTATGTGTAAGTTTGCTGATACTGTATAAAATATAAATGCAGAAAAGGATGTACAAAAAATGGTGAATTTCACAACCCAGGGTTACGACTTTAAGATGAGTCCAAATTAGTCATATCTTTTAATGTTTTCATGTGAATACACCTATTTAAAGCCTTTCATCAGTGTATGCACTTTGAGGGATGTGAAGTTTTAAGAACACATCTTGTTTTATACTGTTGCTGAACATTAGAATATAATTAGCTTAGATATTTAGAACAGGAAATTTTTTCTAGATTTCATAGTCCATGGAAGTAATGATACTTTTCCACTAGTATTCAGGTGACCGATAAGGCCTGTGGGCCTCTTGTTAGGTTTCTGTTGTTTGTTTTTTTTATTTTACTAAAGAAATATTTTTATTAGTCAGTAATACATATTCCTTTGTCATTGGGAGATTTTGAGAGATAAAAATGGTTGCCATCACTTTCACAGCAAATATGCCCCTTTAAATTTATAATGTTGTACTACCATGTATTATATGTCAGCCTGAGTAGCTTAGTGCAAAGGTACCAGGTTCAATACTCAATTTTGCTAAAGATTTTTCTCACCTTCTTTGCTACAGTAAAATCCCATTCATATACCTTACTGCAGTACATATCAGCTGATTTTACATTTTTACTTGCCACAACCAGGGACTATCAAAATATGTTAACTCTAGACTAATTAAACCTGAGAATTTTGTAGAAAGAAAATAGAATGCAAGTGAATTGTACCTGAAATATCACAAAAATTTATCTTTTATTTATAAACGTGAATGACCTTAACTGAAACTTACCATTCTTGGTTAAAAAGTATTTTTTTCTGGTTTGGAAAGAAGCCAATTTCATTACAAGGGGAATGGTTAATGAAAAAATACTAAAGTTGACCTTGGGGTCATTTGAAATCTTTTTCTTAATATGGGCTCTTGGGTTATAAATCATTAAAATTAGAAATTGTAGGTGATACTTAATGATATTTTCCCAGATATGGTGTACGGTAGATAAATATAATGTAAATAAAATCAGTATTATCACAATTTTACAGTTTATTTAACTAACAATTATGTTGCATGTATTTTTCAAGACTTATGAAATTTGATTGCAGTGTAATGACAGTTGTTTATTTAAATCAGTGTAATACTATTATTTTTCTAGGTCTATGGGTACATTGCTGTAATGGCCTGAAAAATCTTTTGCGAAACCGAGAAATGTTCATCTTCCATTGCCTTGATTGTGTAAAAGGACGAGCAGAGGAATGATTCAAAAATATATGGCAGGATTGAGAATCTAACCCATGACCCGTAGTCTGGTACTCTACCCACTGATCAATCCATGCTGATGGTCCATCTGCTACATTGATGTCATCTTATATATTTATTTATTCATTTATATCATATGGACATTTAAAAGTTGACAGTAAAATAAAAAAAAGTTTGATATTCAGCAAAATAAAATTTGTTACAATACATGTTTAAGAAATTAAGTACATGTACATGCATTGTTATGCATACAATTATGTACATGTAATTATATTTGTTAATAGATAACTTTTTAGATGAATTTTCATGTTGTTATTGATATTGACATGTACATGTATTACTTCCATTTCTAGAATGATTTTAACATCTTGATATTAAAAAGATGACATAATAAATAAATCTTAAATATTTGTCAACAAAGTTGTCTGGTGGGTTAAAATTTGTAAAGAGGAGCATTAGTACATATGTCAGTTTAATGTGAGAAGCCTTCAGAATGAACTTTTATCAGTGAGATTTTTGTAAATTGGAGGAGGGGGGGGGGATGGGCTTCAACAAAATAATATGTATGTTGAAGGCATCATCCTTGGAGTTTGGTAATATACACTGCAAAGACTTTTACCTAGCTGATCACATATAAAGGTCAATTACATACAAATCATGAATGGTAGAAAGATTCATATATATGCATTATCAATGAAGGTTTGACTCCTGTAAGATTATAGTTAAAGGAAATGGCACTCTGAAAGACTGAAAGTCTACACATGACTACACTAGTAGGCATCACAATTGCTCTCTGAAACAAATTACACAAAATTGTATTCTTGGAATGAAATGCATATCTTTTTTTTTTTTAAAGAAATATTTATTTAGAGGCTCATTTCCCTGTTGTGTAAGTTACAATGTAACAAATAGTTATTTGGACTACCAATATTTGCTTATAACCACAAAGAAAAGATCACATATCTATAAGTAGAAATGGTTTTTCTATAGCTGTCAATCACCATGTATTCTTGTACACACAGTGACTCTCTTCTTTTCAAATCTAAAACATTGCATGTTTGATTGCATATATATACATTAATTCTACCATGTTTGGAAAATTAAAAAAAATGTATTTCCCTGAAAGATGCTAGACCTACCCTGTATAATAAGATAAATGGCAAATATTCTTTTTTTTTTTAAATAACCTGCATG
>NC_079166.1:54419487-54459487 GCF_947568905.1 Ostrea edulis | reverse complement strand
TTTGCAATTTTTCTGCGTCCATCACTGTGTGTTGGTGTGATGCTTCTTTGTCATAAGGGGGACATAAATTGTAAATTTCAGGACTCCTGCACCCCTGGAACTTATAAGGGGCAAAACAAAAACTGACCAATTTTCAAAAATCTTCTCAACAACGATACATGTGTAAGAAGAACTAAATGCATACTAGTGATGTAGAGCAGGAAGCCCTCTACCAAAATTGTAAATTTCATGATCCCCGGGGTAGGGGTTCTGACTCCAGTGCAAGGCCAAACTTGGTATACAGTGTTTTTGTGTAAAACACTTAAGAAACTTATTGTGATATTGATACTAAATTGAAACTAAATGGTTAATTAGAAAGAACAGGTATTCTTTTACAGAAATTGTAAATTTTATGTTCCCAGGGGTAGGGGTTTTGGTGTCAGGGTGGGGCCAAAATGGTATTTTATTAAATGTGTAAACAAGAACATTTTTAACTTCTTCTTGGTAACTATCATTCCAGTTCTTTTCAAATTTGGTATGAAGCATCCTTAAATTAGGACAATATGGACATAAATTGTAATTTTCAGGACTTCTGCACCTCTGTGGCCTTAGGGGTGGGGCAAAACTGCCAAAAATTGACAAATTTTCAAAAATCTTCTCTAAAATCACACATGTGTAAGAAAAACTAAATGCTTATAGTGATGTAGAGCAGGAAGGCCTCTACCAAAATTGTAAATTTCATAACCCCAGGGGTAGGGGTTCTGACCCCAGGGTGGGTGCCCGGTCAAACTTGGTATACAGTGTTTATGTGTAAAACATTTCAATAACATCTTCTTTAGTGGTATTGATAATAATTAAATTGAAACTTAATGGATATTTAGAAAGCACAGATTTTACCTAAATTGTAAATTTGCATATTAAGCATTTCTGGGACAAGGAAGGCATAAATATTGTGAATTTTAGGACTCCTATCTAGGGCCTTAGGAGTGGGGCAAAAACTGTTAAAAATTTACCAATTTTTGAAAATCTTCTCTGTACAACTGCATATCGTCAAGAAAAACTAAATGTATAGTACATGATATAGAGCAGAAATGCCTCTATCAAAATTGTAACTTTCATCAGGATTCCCAGGGTAGAGTTTCTGACTCGGTGTCAAACTTGGTATATATAGTGTACATTTTGTATATTAAATTTTGTAAAACATGTAAATGACATTTGCTTTAATGCTATTGTTCCTTACTTGAAACTATATGCCCTTGGATATTTAGAAGAAATAGGTATTCCTTTACCAAAATTGTAAATTTCATGATCCTAGGGGGTAAGTGTTTGGTTTCAGGGTGGAGTCAAAATTATCATAGTGATTATTGTCATTATCCAGGGTTTGACATTAACTTTTTTGAGCACTTAAGACCAATCAGGGAACTTCAAATGATTTTTGCTAGACCTGACCCATCCACTAGCCATGACCAACTTTCCAGAAAAAAATCTGATAGATTCTCCATATCTAAATACTTAATTTAAATGACAAACGTTAAATTAAGTTAGAACTAAAATGCATTTAATTGTCTCAAAAAATCTCGTAATTCAATTTTATACTTCTACTTTCAAACATATTTTCAGTTTCTTTAAATTCTTGCCGGCATGGAAATTCTTTAATCCATTTAGAATAAAATGACCTCAATAATTTTTTTAAAATTTCTATTTCATAAGCCCTGCTTTGTTTCTTCCCAACGTTTTCCTTTTTTTCTCTTTCTTGGGACATCTTTTGCTTTCCTTGAGGATGAGAATTCATATTTGAATATAGAAATTCCCGCACATATGTAAACACAGAAAAATTGCTGTTTACGACGTAATTCATCAATTTGATAAACACTTTCTTATATTCAATTCAAATGAACTTTTTTTTTTTTTTTAATGAAAATGATTTCAATAATTCTCTTTAACCAAATTTAAACATAACTTAATTTACACACATTAACATTGTGTGCATGTCGTAGAACATCACTTCCGAGCGCGACTTATTAGAACTAAAAATAGAGATTATGTCATCATGCGGTTCAAAATTGCTCGCAAACTCTTTACAGTTATTTTTTTTTTAAAGAATAAAATATCTTAAAGTTTTTAAAATTTTTAAACACGACCAGTCGGACTAGTAAATCGACATTTTACCCGACCGGACCTATCATTTAGTAGACTCGGTTGGTCGGACGTGCCTTAGTGTCAAACCCTATTATCATTTGAAGGATTTCTTTAGTTTACTGATACAGTATAACAACTAAATGCATATTTAGGGAAAGCAGAAAAGACCATGCACAAACAAGAGGCCCATGGGCCACATCGCTCACCTGAATCACCTTGGCCCATATTTAAAGATTTTTTTAATATAGTTATTCACTTATAAAACTTTGATCCCCTATTGTGGCCCCAACCTACCCCCGGAGACATGATTTTTAAATGTCCGTCTTTAGACGGGACATATTATGGTCCGTCCATCAGTCTGTTTGTACCACTGTTCTGGGTATTGTTTCCAATTTTGTTTCCTTGTCACATATCCAGCTGAAATTTGCTATGTAGCTTCTTTGTAGATCATTCTAGACAATGTTGCAGTTTTGATTCATTTTGACCTCTCTTGCAGGAGTTTTGCCCCTTTATTTGAAAATTGCATGTATTTTTATATGGAGGGTACATGTACCTGTTTTAAAAATCCTCCCACAATTTTGAAGTGAGGACCTTCTTGTTGTACATGGTGTTTGTATGGGTATTGAAGATGTGCATGTGACAAGGATTTTGATTTTCTTCTAATTTTGAGAAATTTATAGTTTGTTGAACTTAGTCCGTTTTTGAGAAAATAGTACATGGAGAGTACATAATTTGTACAGTGAACTCCTCCCACAGTTTTCAAGTGAGAACCTTCTTATTTTACAGTGTTTGTATGGGTATTGAAGGTATGCATGTGACTTTAGGATTATGATTTTCTTCAATTTTTGAGAAAATTACAGGTTGTTGAACTTTGTCAGTTTTGAGGAATTATTACATAGAGAGTACATGATTTGTCTGTTTTTCTTTCCACAGTTTTCAAGTCAGGACCTTCTTATTTATAGAGTATTTGTATGGGTATGAAAGATGTGCATGTGGCAAGGATTTAGAATTTCTTCAATTTTTGAGAAAATTACAGGTTGCTGAGGCCTATTTTTATTGAGTTGGTTTACGGATCCGCCGCACTGGTTTTTTGGGATATTGGAAAAAAAATAAAATGGTTTTTCACTCCTTTTATATTTCCGACGCTGTAATTTTTCCTTTTCACAAAAAAAAAAAAAAAAGAAAGAAAAAGCAAATAGATTCCGCTGGACTGGATATTTGAACAGACGCCTCTGTCGAAATCTCGGGACAGTCCATAATATTCATGTGTCATGTGTGGAATATCAGTCAACTTCAGCCGGTGCTAACAATGTTATTCTGCACCTTAGTGACAATGCTTTTTGCTTCCAATAAGTTATCTGTTTATGAAAATAACATCTTCCCAAAATAAAAACAAACACTTGTTTTCAGATGGCATCAATGACGTACGTTAGGTTGCACTAATCACCTAAACAAGTATAACCCTACCTGACCTTACCATGCCAGTGATTTTTTGGGGGGGCCAAAATGCCACTGATATTCGGCTGTTTTCCCTCACTAAAATTAGCTATTTTTTCCCAATTATATATATATGTTTTTCCCAATTTAAAATCTAGGCCATTTATAAAAAAGGTTACCGTATATTGCTGACAAAGAGTAAATACATTTTTTTTCTTCAGTTTTATTCTCCAAACCACTGCACATGCAAGAGGTTTTGTAAAGAATATGTAAAACAATAGAGGCATCCATATAAGCAGATATGCAGCGAAGTATATAGTTTCCAGATACACATTAAGCCATTTTGTTGACAATTTAGTTTGACCACCGTTATATGTAGGGTCAGGCTAATAACAGGAAGTGGTCAACAGTATAGGGTTTTACTAAAATCCGAAAAATACAAAAAGGAGAGACATTCTGGAAACTTTATTATAATATTTACAAGATTATGGGTACAAATGCTGGTGAATTGATAATTTATTATTTTCTTTATGAAATTAGACTAAGTATTTCTTAGAAAAAATAAATAATATCTATACAAGGTGTGACTTCCAATACATATTTAATGTTAAATAATGATTTATTTTATGATTTTAAATCAGATCTGAAATAAATCTCAAACAAAAAAATTATTTGATTATTTTATGCATCTTTACCATTTTAATTTACTATGAATGATTTTTCCCAATTTGAGGAAAATATCGCTAATTTTTCCCAATTCAAAAGGAGGGGTGGTAGTTTGAAAAACAAAAAAAATCACTGCATGCATACATTTTGCTGAGGATACACTTTTTAAATTCTTATTAATGAATTTTAAAGAAATATTATTCATAATTAATATGTGTAATTCTTGAAAACATTTAACATTATTGAATTCATTCATTGTAAAATATTTGTTGACTACCAACAATAAATTGATCTGACCTATATAAAAATTCAGAATTTTTTAATAAATGTTTATGGGTTCATGAATTTTATTTATAACTTTACTTGACTTCATAAATAAGACTTTAAAACTTTAAAAGTAAATTTTTAGACAAAATAAGGTCAATCAGGATTTTAGTACTTCAGGTGATTAGTGCATCCCTATACGTCATGGATGCCATCTTTTGAATGGAAAAACGATGTGGTTCTTTATTTTGGGATTTACATAACTAAACGGTAAACAATAGACATTTGATAATGATAGAAAGTTAATTTAATAAACAAATAACATTTTTGAAGGAAACAGCATTGTTGCCAAGGTGCACAATAGTTGCTATATACCACCGTCTGAAGTTGACAGTGAAGAAAATATTAAAGTTGATAATAAAACATTGGCCTCAAATCAAGTTCATTTTTATTACTTAACATTTTGTCATTTGAACTTTTTTTTTTTTACCTCCTCCGAACAGATTTTGAAATCCGTAAACCAATTAAAAAAAAAATTGGCCTGAACGTAGTTAGTTTTCAAATATTGCATAAGGAGTACATGATTTGTCTTTTATTTTTCCTTCCACAGATTTCAAGTTAAGACCTTATTTTATTAGAGTATTTGTATGGGTATGGAAGATGTGCATGTGGCAAGGATTTTAATTTTCTTAAATTTTTGAAAAAATTACAGGTTGTTGGACTTAATCTGTTTTTAGGAAATATACATGTATTGAATAAAGGGCATGGTTTGTCATTCTAAGTCCTCTGACAGCTTAGAAGCTGTGCATATAGTGCAAGGATTTTAATTCTCAACAATTTTTAACTTCAATGTTGTTGAACTTGGTCAAATGTGGGAAAATGTTTTACACACAGAACTCTTGGTTTGGCTGTCTATACCTCTTGTCACAGTTTTAAGCTAAGACCCTTTATTCATACAATGCAAAGAAAGTTGTCACAATCTGATGATGGCTGATACTACCTGAAGCAAAGTTCTACAAATTATGGCTTAAGAAAAACGCCCTATTTAAGCATTTTCATGGGCGCTCTGTACCGTTTGCGATACTCTTGTTACAAACTTGAATCTGCACTATGCTAGGAAGCTTTTGTGTAAATGTAAACTTCTTTGGCCCAATGTTTCTTGAGAAGAGGATTTTTAATGATTTTCCTTTTATATTTGTATGTAAAACTTTGATTACCTAATGTTGCCCCATCCTACCCCCAGGGGTCATGATTTTAAGAAACTTGAATCTGCACTATTTTAGGAAGCTTTCAGGTAAATGTACTTTCCTGGCCCAGTGGCTCTTGAGAAGAAGATTTTTCAAAGAATTTAGTACCTACATGTATATGTTTGCATGTAAAACTTTGATCCCCTTTGTGTCCCCATCCTACCAATGGGGACCATGATTTGAACAACCTTCAATCTTCACTTTGTCAGGAAGCTTTCATGTAAATTTCAGCTCTTCTGGCCCAGTGGTTCTTGAGATGAAGATTTTTAAATGACCCCACCTTATTTTTGTATACAGTTAATTTCCGAATTATCACCACTCAATTCATTGCCATTTTCGTTATAACGCCACATTTTTCTAAGAACATTTTCCCTATTACTTAAAATTCACATTAAAACACCAAATTCGTTATTGCCATTTGCCACGGTGTTTTTATTACAAAAGTCTATATCAAAGTGTTAATTATCTCGATAAACCGCCATGGGTGCACATGATCAGTGATGCAGAAAATTGGCAATCTAATTAAAATCAGATCCTAGGATATGCTCACAATCGCTATAATAGGATCTGACAATTAACCCCATTGGGGGTCATGTCCACATGACCTTTTGCTTGGAATATTCATGAAAACTATCAGCCAGTCAGACTGCGCCATACAGACAATGATGGATATTCAGGCGTGTTCCCGGCAATACGTAAGATCGTAAATACCGAGTTAGCGGAACTCTCTTGTAAAGAAGTTCGGAAAAGCGTGTCGATCTTGGGCATTTTTTGTTTATTCAAAACATGGCATCGGAAGACGACTTAACCTCCATGTGCTTTCCACAATTAAAAGCATTTTTAAATGAAAGGTATTTAAAAACGTCTGGATACAGGAAAAATGAACTTCTGAATTTAGCTCGCGAAGCTATATATTTTGACGCAAGCTCTTCTCAGCTTTGGGAATTTCCTGGCTGACAGCAGTGGGAAAAAATCCACCACATTTCCATTAAGATATATCAGTTGTGGATATTTCTGCGTATTATGTTTCTTTCTTGAATCATTACTACAGTCTACCGCAATGCAAGGATAGTACACCATTGTTAAAATCAGGTGAATCGATCACGCCAAAGTTGCAGAATTGGTATTATTTACATGTACCAACATGCCCAAATTCTCGCATACTCTGGGTCTCGCGAGACTTTGAAAGGGGAAAGTAAAGTTTAAAACCAAGACGGAAAAAGTGGTCGCGATCTTGCGTATTCGTAAACAAGTTGTAGTAATCGCGTTCCCACAAAGTTTATTGCACACTATAAAATTGTATATTCTCACATAAGGAATTTTAAATTTTCGCAATAATGCCTAATCAATTCCGTCCATACAAACAACAAAACGTACGAGATAAAATACACCCAAATCAAATTAATTGTGAATTGCGATTTATGTATGAATAGGGATGGATATGATTTGAATAGTTTTCAAAATAGTTTACTTAATTAACGTGAGGAATATAACGCCAGTCAACGTAAAGGTGCATTGTGACGTCACATCTAGCTCACAGTGATGTGTTTTCTTTCAAACCAAACAATCGCAGCTGTTTTCCTTGAATTTTAAACACCGACGGTTTTAAAGCCAACGCGCTGATTGGCTGATATAAAGTTCTTCTGAACATGACCCCTAATCAGGTTATGTCAGATCTTCTTACGCAGAGTATACGACGCAGATCTAAGAAGTCTTGATTTTAATTAGATTGAGAAAATTGGTCAATATTGATCTCCAATGTACACCTGGGCAGAAGGATCGATCCCAGTATTAAATAAGCAAGATAATCACTTAAGGTATTCCACCCCTAATGGACAATATTGAGAAATTAACCAAGCCTAATATTTTCTTGAAGAGTATCATTTTGGCCATTTATTCCCAAATTTTCAACAATTTTTACGGTTTATTTCTTTAGTTATGCACATTTTAAGTAACCCACCCTCAATTCAACACCAAATATCATGATATGATCAAAACCAACTCAATTATTTTTTTGTCTTCAACGATCATCAAAAATAAATAATTCAGGAAAACATCATTGTTGTCAATTATTACAATAATAACAAAATTTTTCTTCTATCACCTTTAATATTATTTAACCAGGTTAAAACATAAGATCTTACTTGACAATTATTATGAGATTGACACACACGTGCCAAAGGAAACATGAATTTTGGCATCATATTTATTTTGGCACCATGATAATTCTTTTACAGCAAAAATCTTCAAAGAGTATAAAATTAAAAAAGCAAAGTTTAAAATATTTTTACCGTTCATATTTTTAATAACATGGAATTTAAAAGCTCGATGACATGATTTCAAAAGTCGAATTTTCACAACTTTCATCGTTTTAAAGTTTTCAATGCTCTCTTGGACAAAAACAACTTCTGAAAACAATTACATTATTCACAGATAAATGCAGAAGTGTTAACAAGAAAGAAAAAAATTCCCATTTCTCACATCTTATTAAATGTATGTTACCATGGTTACGAGGACAACTATGTACATTTTGAACATTACATATTTTCAAATATTAGATCAGCATATCCTTGTAATATCAACACAGAATTAGGTACATATCAATATATACCTTAGGAAAACATTTATCTATGTACAAATATATGTATAGGAGCCACTGAGGTAAAAGAAATAAAAAACGTATCAGATATGTTGACAGATATACATGTAAATGCAAATACATGTATATTCTAGCACATGTAATAATAATTGAAAAGAATTAATTCTTTACAAAATAATCTACCAATTTAGGTACAACACTTTCAAGGGTTCTTTTTACATTTGTCACTCGTGGTTGTCCTTCGGAATTTGGCGCAATAAATGTACTTCTAAGTCCATCTTCTCCATCACGCTGAAAATTTTTTCTAAGATGGGTAAGCTGTAGGCCAGAACCAGCAACATTTTCTGCAGTACACATCTTCATAACTCCATGGCTAATTAGAGGATTCAGTGTAGGCAGATTTTTTGCTTTTTCCTCCCTGAATAGAAAGGCACTTTGGACAGCACGTGGGGGAAAACTGTACTGCAGAAGCTCTTGTGTTGAAAGCGCCACATGCTCAATCAATTTTCCTAAAGCTCTGACGTCACCAATTGCATTATGAGCATCATAACTTGTGTTCAAAAGTGAATTCACTAAATCTTCTTGTTTGTATGTTTTTCTACCTGGATATATTTTCCTAAATACTGCAAGCGAGTCTATAAACCCACATACATTGTCAAAGAACTCGCCAGTTTTACCAATATCCATAACAGTTTTCAGGAGTACATGAAAGTCAAAACGTCTGCCATTATGAGAAATCAATACTGCATTTGGAAATGATTTTATCCATTTGATGAAACCATCAAATGCTCCATGTATATCTAAAGCCTCCACAGGTCTACCATTGACTGTCATACAGTTGGACCCATTCATAGCTATGCCAGTGACTTGTTGTGAAGAGCTAGATACAGGCAAACTAGGAATCACATACACAGAAAAGGATGCTCCAGAGTGTAGTTCATGGGCCGCCATTTGTGTAATGTGGGGTACAACTCGTCCACGAACTAATTAAAAAGAAAATCAAATAATTATTGAAAAATAGAAATACAATGTAGCATATGTTTGTACAGGTAATACAGAAATTATAACATACATGTATCTTACTGAGGTCAGTAGTTTCTAAGTCAAATGTTACAAAGGATGCAGTATTTCCCTCACTCATATGAATGGGTTTAAAAATGCCCCGTGGTACAGCCTCTGGTAAACTTTCAATGTCCGTATCAGCATCATGTCCGATACCTTTTCACAATATTGGAAATAAAGGTATTGGAAATAAATAAATCTTTCAATATATTGAAATCATATTACTGGTAATAAAGTAGATTCAGTATTAGGGAACTTACCTGATTGGTATGATATTCCTTCGAGTACTTCAGATGCGCTCTGAACAACAGCTCGTTCTTGCTTTAGAATCATACGCCTACGCTTTGTGGATGGCAGCTGTGACTTCTCTTGCATGGCCTTCCTCTTCTTTGCCATCTTTGTGGCATACTGCTCAGTATGTGTACCAGGAGATAGCCCAGCAGTTGTGTTCACCTATTGAATGTAACTTAGACATTAAAAAACTAGAAATAAACTTTTTTGGGCTGAAATATTGCACATAATTATTGATATTTATTCATTATATAATAACAGAAAAAAAGGATAATAAGTAAAACTTACCTATTTAAAAGTATAAAATCAAAAAAAATTATATTAAAAAACATTGTAATCGAAATAAACAAACTGTAAACAAGCCCAAACATAAGACAACTCAGAAACTAACACACAATAAACAACTGAATGAACCTGTGAGATGTAATGTCGTCCTTCATTTATAAAAGCTGCAGTGGCATGTACTCTGAAATCTAGCGATTCCGAATTACCATAGTGAAGAGATTTAGGTGCCCTAAGAGTCACTTCTCTATTGGCATGTTCACATTGCTGGCATGAGCCAAGGTCTGCAAATTGCTCAGCATTAGCAATAATTGGCTGGAACAGACTCTCTAGTCTTGAACGAAGCACATTATCTTTCAAGGCAGCCTTATATGGAAGACTTCTGTGAACATAGGTTTCACTCTGATTACGTTTGAAGCCACAAAATCTACCTTTACATAATAAGTGGTCTCCAAACTGATGAGGAATAAGGGCTTTCAAGTTTTCTTGTAATTTCTCCTTATCTCCAGCATTTTTGGCAAAGATATATTTGAGGCACTTCTGTATATGTAAAATTACAGTCTTACTGAGTTTTATACCTTTTTCTGCATGCAGTGTATATAAACTTTTCCCAATATTTTTCAGAATATGGTTCTTATCAAACTTCTTCTTTAAAGAGATGTTGAGGTCTTTCTTAATACGAGCTATAAGAGTGTTGTCACCATCCCCTTCTATACACTCTATAGGTGTTCCCTGGGCTGCAAGTTCTTTGACACCAATCAATCCACCAGTGCTCTCCATGAGTTTGGCCTACCTACATGGTTGCGCACGCACCTATGTTTTCTTACAGGTAGTCCTGGTCTATTTCTTTGCCACCATTTACAAACCCCACAGGTTCTATGATTTACAACAGACTTAACAACTTTCTTACCATATTCAGATCTACTCATGAAGAATGTATGAGCTGATAAAATAATTAAAGAAATTATGCTAACACATATATTTAAGCAGTATAAATTTATAGTCGTGTTTCAGATCATATAAGTCGTTATACTCACAAGTAAGACTATCAAAGCCTCGTTTCTGCCATGCCGTATCCACAGCAACGGTCATGCCTGATCTTGCTTTGCATGGAAACTGCAATGCCCTTTTTGTGCTATTAGACAATTTGGATGCCTTCCTCCTTGTCAAGCTCTTCATTTTATGCAGATAAGAAGGGTGCTTTAGTGGTGGAAAATTGCTGCGAAGATAATTTGAAACAAATTAAAAAAAGCTTTGATTACAGTAAATTTTATGGCACTTTCTAACATTACATACTAGTTAAACATGTTTAGCATTAAAAAAAAAATCACCCTTCATTAGGCAAATCTTCCCATTCATCATCATCAGCACCTGTTGAGTAACCTTTGTTTTGGTCTGCAGCATGATCTTTAGTCACTTCATCGCACACAGTAGAAAATACTTGTCTGTAATTTAACGTTATGTTTCAATCATTATAAAAATAAAACAGTAAACAAATCAAAGAAAATAAATAAATAATTTGATATGGTTTTATGTATTTCTATGAACCTGATTGATGGAGATGCATCAGGAAGTGGGCAAACACCAAGGTCTTCCACTACTGGGCCCATAGTTGCTAATGCTTTTTCCGACTCCTCTTTGGCAGCATCTCTGCGTAAAAACTTTCAAAATATACACACGAAAAAAAACAATAAACATAAAATTGTGAAATTTTTGCAAGAAATCAGTTTATTGTTTAATAAGGAACACAAAATATTATGCTTACTGCATTTCCATCCTGAATGCTTCAATTGCTGCATTCTGCGTAGATTTTCTGGCCACTTCCTCAACAACTTCACCAGCACGCCTCTCCATACTTTTCAGATTTTTACCACTAATAGGGGGTATATTAAGAGTCGACAACATATTGTTGACTTTGTCAGGGCCGCCTATGCTGTCTATCATAGCTGTAAAAGTCATTTACATGTTTATTAATATAGCATAAACAAAATGAATATTATGTAGGCCAACATAATTCGTGCTTTTGACTTAATATACTATATTTAAGAAACTCTATCATATTATATGTATGAGAACCACTTACCTGTACCTAGCTTTGTATTCACAGAAAAACAAGGCATTCCGTATTTTTTCACACGGTATGTTTTCCCGTATGCCACCTTGTTCACACGTCGACAATCAACATTGGAACACACCACATACAAATATCCGCCAAGACCTTTCTTCAGTTCTCCAACTATTGTGTCATATGTTAACGGGACTGGGCCTAAGAAACACTTTTTACAATATTTCAATTCGGACAACAGAGAGTCTAGTTCGATGATCCGCCGACCTTTTTTCCAACTGTCCCTACTTGCGTTTTGCGGGATTTCTACAGCATCTCCACACTCCGTGCCGTTACATACGTGTCCTACTGAATAATTATGATCAATTATTATCCTCGACCTTTTCTTTTTCCTTGAGGGTGGCAGCGATTTTGTAAATCTACCCTTACTGTCACGACCTTGCATGGAGGCCGCCATTTTTTTCCTTATCCTTATCATACGGGCATCTGACGGGGGTTCCCCGAAATACGAAGTTACACGAGGTTACACGAAAATTGCCGATATCATTAGGGGTGGAATACCTTAATATGAACTGTTGTCTTGTTTTTACATTGTAGCAAAATATTTCAGTTTAGCTAAATATGGCTTTGCCACGAAAGAGGTTGCTGTTGACTTTCAAAGAAAATAAGCAAATTATTACATACCACGGAAACCATCCGAAATGTACACAACAAGAAATCACTAATTATTCTACTGTTTTGTGGGGAAAATCCATAAAAAGTAGGATAATAGGTGATATTTTGGCTGCAAAGAATGAAATACTTGTTGATATTGGTCCAGTTAATGAAAGCTCACCTGCCAGGAAACAGCCATGCAGTGCGCTAAATACTGACACTAGACAAAGTAATTAAATAACTTGGAACATACTGCAGTCTATATGTGTCTTGTATGTGTGTTGTTTTGAAATGAAGCCTTATTGTTGATAAAACTATTTTAATCATGTTAGAAAATTTGAAAAAAAATTACGAGATATTTTTGTCGGTACATAAAGGGAAGATAACTCTTACATATACAATAATAGTAAGTCTTTCTCCACAAGATGGCGGAAATTCAATTCATTGCCAAATTCATTATAGCGCCATAAATTCAAAAGAACAAAAGGTACGTGGTGGTTTATCGAGATATTTGAAACTCTTATTTTTTTTTTTTTTTTTTTTTTTTTTTATACATGATAGTACAATTTTTTATCTATTTGGTTTATCGAGAGTTAATTGTATTTGTGATTATCTCCCCTATGAAAGGGGCATGACCCTTCATCTTAAAAGTATTGTGATACGTATTGTAGCGTCAGGTCTGTATCGTGATATGTATCATATCGAGAGGCAAGTGTAATCATCGCACCCCTAAATCTTTCATTTGGTACCACAGTTTTTTACCTTCGATTTTGTCCAGCTTCTAAGAAACTTAAGTCAATATCTCTTGCATTGTTTCAGCCGTAGGTCTTTCAAATTTTGTATATATATAGATGACCATACCTTGCATCTCATACCATGATTTTTAGCTCACCTGAACCGAAGGTTCAAGTGAGCTTTTCTGATCACATTTTGTCCGGCTGTCTGTCTGTCTGTCTGTCCGTCTGTCTGTAAACTTTTCACATTTTCATCTTCTTCTCATGAACCACTGGGCCAATTTCAACCAAACATGGCCAAAAGCATCTTTGGGTGAAGGGCTTTCAAGTTTGTTCAAATGAAGGGCCATGTCCCTTTCAAAGGGGAGATAATCACAAAAATGCAAAAATAGGGTGGGGTCATTTAAAAATCTTCTTCTCAAGAACCACTGGGCCAGAAGAGCTGAAATTTACCTGAAAGCTTCCTGACATATTGCAGATTTAAGTTTGTTCAAATCATGGGCCCCGGTGCTAGGATGGGGCCACAATAGGGGATCAAAGTTTTACATACAAATATATAGGACAAACTTTAAAAACCTTCTATTCAAGAACTACTGAGCCAGAAAAGCTGAGATTTACATGAAAGCTTCCTGACATAATGCAGATTCAAGTTTGTTCAAATCATGGGCTCCGGGGGATTGGATGGGGCCACAATAGGGGATCAAAGTTTTACATACAAATATATAGGAAAAATCTTTAAAAATCTTCTTCTCAAGAACCACTGAGCCAGAAAAGCTGATTTTTACATGAAAACTTTCTGACATAGTGCAGATTCAAGTTTGTTCAAATCATGGCCCCCGGGGGTAGGATGGGGCCACAAGGGGGGGATCAAAGTTTTACATACAAATATATAGTTAAAATCTTTTTCTCAATAACCATTGGGCCAAAGAAGTTGACATTTACATGAAAGCTTTCTGACATAGTGTAGATTCAAGTTTGCAAAGGGTAGTTTGGGCCATAATAGGGACTAAGGTTTTACATGCAAATATTAGGGACTAAGGTTTTACATGCAAATATATATGGAAAGTCTTCAGATATGGGCCAAGGTGACTCAGGTGAGCGATGTGGCCCATGGGTCTCTTGTTTACCTTGTATCATGATTATGTTGTGACCTTTAAGGGCTATGTTGGGGCCGCAATATGGGATCAAATTTTTTCATTGGAATTCAGTTTGAAAAAAATGTGAACAACATACAGCAGGGTGAAGGTGACGTGGCCCTTTGGCTTCTTGGTTATGTTAAATTCCTGTATGGTTTATATATAAGCAAGGTGGTGAAGGTGAGCAATTTGTGGCCCAAGAATGTCTTGTTTTGAAGAATACCTTCTGATAGTTTCATTAAACCATTTTTACAGCAACATTGTGATCCGATGCCCTCAGTTGTTGTTGAGAGGCCATTTGATGTGCTGAACATGAGTCAGAACTGCAGTAACCACATTGTTACTCTGAAGTGTGGACCTGGTCAGATAATGGCTTGTTTAAGGATGGATCACACTTCAGAGCTGGCAGTAGGCTGTGCACCAAATATATGTATAAATGGTAAGTATAATGTATGGTACATCTTGGGGGGGGGGGGGGGGGGGGGGGTTTATACAATTTATGTACATTGTAATAAATGAAACAGGCGTAAAGGTGAACTAGTCTTATTTTCATAAGAAAGAAAATGAATTAATGTTGCAAAAAAAATTATTCTTGTGTTTCGCAAAAATTAGAGTGAGGATGCATATGCATGTAAACAGGAGAGCATGAGAGAGAGCATTTGGCTTTTTGGCTCTTCTGAGCCGAAGGCTCAAAGAGCTAATGCTATGGCCATTTGTGCGGTGTGAGTAAACTTTTTAGAACAAGGGCTATAACTCAAGAACCGCTTGGCCAATTTTTTTCAAATTTGTTACAGGGTATCATTGGCCCAAGGGCTTTCATACATACTAAATAGAGGGATGTGACCCTTTAACAAGGGGAGATAATCAGGAAAATACAAACAACTTAGTGGTTGCTAAAAAATCTTCTTCTCAAGAACCACTGGGCAGATTATCACCAAACTTACACATAAGGATGAGGATATGTTGTAGATTAAAAATTGTTCAAGGCATTACCCTGGGTCAAAGGGCGTGGTCTCAAGGTCACTTCAAAGTTGACCTAAATTTATATTTCCTTAAATCTTTGATATTTTAGTCATATTAAGGACTAGGATCATCAAATTTTGACAGTTGATGCATCTTAGGACCTTGTGTCAAGTTGTCTCAAAAGTAGGTCACGGTGACCTACTATTTGAATTTTGCAGGTATTTATTTTAAAATTAATTTTGATGCATATCTTGGACACTTTGAAGCCTATGATCATCAAAACTTGTCGGTTGGTGGATCATGGGACTTTGAAATGCGTCAACTGAAAAATAGGTCACCATGACCTACTTTCTGAATTTTATGGCTTATCATTTATAGATATATTTTAAGTTGTTATTTCAAATACCGAGAGGTTTAGAATCATCAAATCTTGTAAGTTGATGCATCTTGAGGCCTTGAAACATATTTATAAAAAAGTAGGTCACAGTGAATTTTGCAGATATTCAAATTTCACATTTTCAATTTTAGATGCATATTTTGGGCACTGTAAAACCTAGGATCATCAAACTTTGTCAGTTGATGCGTCTTCAGTCTTCGGTTTGTGTTGACCAAAAAGTAGGTCACCGTGACCTACTTTTGGTATTTGACAGCTAAATTACTATATTTCAGACACTATTTGACCTACAATCATCAAACTTTGTCAGTTGATGCATCTTGAGTCTTCGGAGTGTATCGACCAAAAAGTAGGTCACTGTAACCTACTTTTGGCATTTGACAGTTATATTTATATATTTCAGTCACTAATTGACCTACAATCATCAAACTTTGACAGTTGATGCATCTTGAGTCTACAGAGTGTGTCGACCAAAAAGTAGGTCACCTTGACCTACTTTTGGAATTTGACAGCTATATTTATATATTTCAGATACTATTTGACCTACAGTCATCAAACTTTGTCAGTTGATGGGTCTTGCATGTTCGAAGGGTTTCGACCAAAAAGTAGGTCACCTTGACCTACTTTTGGAATTGGACGGCTATATTTATATAATTCAGATACTATTTGACCTACAGTCATCAAACTTTGTCAGTTGTTGGGTCTTGCATGTTTGAAGGGTGTTGACGAAAAAGTAGGTCACCTTGACCTACTTTTGGAATTTGACGGCTATATTTATATATTTCAGATATTATTTGACCTACAGTCATCAAACTTTGTCAGTTGATGGGTCTTGCATGTTCGGAGTTCGCTGACCAAAAAGTAGGTCACCATGACCTACGATTGGAATTTGACAGCTATATTTCAATATTCAGATACTAATTTGCTTAAAATCATCAAACTTTGTCAGTTGATATTTCTTAGGTTCTCAAAATGTGTAAACCAAAAAGTAGGTCACATTGACCTACTTTTTTTGAATTCTTAGGATTTAACTAAAGATTTAGAATACTAAGAATAGAAATGGTGGGGTTGTACAATTTATCAGAAGAGCGATTCTAGGCCCTTGGGCCTCTTGTATGGTTTTGTTTTAGTAAACTCAGCTACTGGTGACCTAATTGCATTGGTAGTCTGCCGTGCGTTAACAATTGAACATTTTTAACTTCATTTTAATAACTACAGACCCTGAAGCGTGCTACTACACCTCCAAAGTGTTTCGTTTTGTTCCGTGCAAACTGTTCACCATTTCGTGCTGACCGTTCAGCGTTTCATGCAAACTGTTCACCGTTCCGTGCATACCATTCAGCGTTCCGTGCAGACTGTTCACCGTTCCCTGCAAATCGATTCGTGCAATAATCGTTCCATGCATGCATGATCAAGCCACGCTTATACATGTAGAAACGTTCAGATCGTTCAAACCACGCTCTTAGAAATGTACAGACCGTGCAAGTCATTTTAGCATGGGATATAGGACAGGTAATCATTGTTGAGAATTTGACCAATTATTTCAAAATGTCTCTAAGACGAGCTTTCAACAGTGAAAATCTGCAAATAATCGAAAGAAAACAGTTTATTATAAAACCACCAGGCAGAGCAAAATCCGATACCATTTTCTCACCCTTGGTAGTTTCCACAGGGGCTAAGCCCGTTTTGGGCCCGAACTCTGTGATACCATCACAGAGTTCGGGCCCAAAACGGGCTTAGCCCTTGTGGTAGTTTCTAGCAAGTGCAGATGCGTGCATATCTCTGCCATCGTTATCTTTTTTTTTTTTTATTTATTTATTTATTTAATTTTTTGTATATAGGAATAATTCATTTGTCTTGTTGCAATTGTATGATCAAGTTTCTCTTTTTAAATAAAAAATATTTTCATCAAAATCGTTTATCGGAACTGTCTACATAATGCAAAGACCAACCCTGGATGTATAACTTGCATGTATATTCTACACAAATTCCAAGGTCTTTTTTTTTTTTACCACAATAGAGGTCAGCTAATCTGGGTATTTGAAATTAACATTCGTACAGAAGGTGTGAAAATCGGCA
Organism: Ostrea edulis; assembly: GCF_947568905.1. NCBI lineage: Eukaryota > Metazoa > Mollusca > Bivalvia > Ostreida > Ostreidae > Ostrea > Ostrea edulis. Next base: position 54,441,496 of record NC_079166.1, on the reverse strand, counting down.
GGGGCAATTGAAATATGACAAAAGAGGTATTTATATCTTTTGTCTCTCAAAAATTAATGCAATTTTCTATAGGTTTAAAACTGAGGCAAATGCAACAATCTAATTAAAATTGGATGTTAGATCCACTCGCATATCTGTTGATCTGTAGTTAGTCATTATTTGTTTTATCTATTCATTTATATGATTTATTTCAATCATATTTTTATTGTTTCTTTTTGTTTTGTATCTTCCCCTAGCTCTTATCCACTGGCTAATTCTATAATGTCTAGATGTATGGGGGATGTAAGACAAACATATTCTCGGGTGGAAGGGGGTCCCACCCGAGAATATGTTTCTCTTACAAGAATTTTTTAAATCATTTTATCTGTTGTCATACACGTATGTAAAAATGTATAGGTTTATTAAAAATCTGTCTTTGAGAAGATTCCTGGAATATACAAATTGCACACGTGTTTTAACGGCACTCAGATTGAATGTACAAAAATAGCGATACAGACGCAACTTTTCCAATGAATTTGATAGAACAATGAATAAATAAAGTTGAATATTAAATATTCTGTGACAGTACAATTTATACATCGTTTTCCTTTATTTCTGAAGTTAAAAACTATTCATTTCCTTTTATTCCAACGTGTTCGTAAGTCGATCATTAAACTATTCCTTGTTTAAACTAAACCCAGGATGAAACATATTATGCCGAAAAAAATCAAAGCGTGGAGGTCATGCCTATATAGCGTTTCGTGCCAAAATATTTCAATCTTTCCTGACGAGAAGTTTCTTTAAATCGTTTTATCTGTTTTCATACACGTACACATGTATATAAAATGTATAGGTTTATTCAACATCTGTCTTTTGGAAGATTCCTGGAATTACAAATTGCAAACCTATTTTAACGACACTCAGAATAAATGGACAAAATTAGCGAAACAGACGCAACAATTTCATATTCATGCAGTTTCAATGAATTTAATAGGGCAATGAATCAATAAAATTTGATTAATCAATATTCCGTGTCGATATGATTTTTGCATATTTTTCTTTTATTTCCGAAATTAAAAAAAATTCATTTGTTTTCATTCCAACGTGTTCATGCTAAGTCATTGATCTAATATGCCAAAATTGAAATTTAGTGCATTGTACATGAGCAATCATTTTAAAATGAATCATTATCATTTCTTTCTCAACCTTTTTGATACGCCCGTCGAAGAGGGGACATATTATGGTATGACTCTGTCCGTCTGTCTGTCCGTCTGTCTGTCCGAACCTTGTGGGCAGGATACAGACTGAACTATAAGCCCTAGGACTTTACAACTTGGTGGATTTGATCACCATGATGAGAGGAAGATGCCTATTGTTTTTCAAGGTCAGAAGTCAAAGGTCAAGGTCGTAGTATCACTTATTAGGAAAACCTTGTGGGCAGGATACAAACCGAACCGTAAGCTCCAGGATATTATAACTTGGTATATTTGATCACCATGATGAGAGGAAGATGCCTATTGTTTTTCAAGGTCAAAGGTCAAGGTCGTAGCATCACTTTTTAGGAAAACCTTGTGGGCAGGATACAAACCAAACCGTAAGCTCCAGGATATTATAACATGGTATATTTGATCATCATGATGAGAGGAAGGTGCCTATTGTGTTTCAAGGTCAGAGGTCAAAGGTCAAGGTTGTAGTATCACTTATTACGAAAACCTTGTGGGCAGGATACAAACCGAACCGTAAGCTCCAGGATATTATAACTTGGTATATTTGATCATCATGATGAGAGGAAGGTGCCTATTGTTTTTCAAGCTCAGAGGTCAAAGGTCAAGGTCGTAGTATCACTTATTAGGAAAACCTTGTGGACAGGATACAAACCGAACCGTAAGCTCCAGGATATTATAACTTGGTATATTTGATCACCATGATGAGAGGAAGATGCCTATTGTTTTTCAAGGTCAAAGGTCAAGGTCATAGTATCACTTTTTAGGAAAACCTTGTGGGCAGGATACAAACCGAACCGTAAGCTCCAGGATATTATAACTTGGTATATTTGATCACCATGGTGAGAGGAAGATGCCTATTGTTTTTCAAGGTCAAAGGTCAAGGTCGTAGTATCACTTATTAGGAAAACCTTGTGGGCAGGATACAAACCAAACCGTAAGCTCCAGGAGATTATAACTTGGTATATTTGATCATCATGATGAGAGGAAGGTGCCAAGTGTTTTTCAAGGTCAAAGATCAAGGTCGTAGTATCACTTATTAGGAAAACCTTGTGGGCAGGATACAAACCGAACCGTTAGCATATTTATGAAGTAGCGCATTCTAAGGCTATCCCTCTTTATATATTGATATCCATTTCTACAAGCATAATAATGAATTAGCTCACAGAGGACAGTGCTAACTTCACTAAAATATGAATCCCACTAAAATATGTTTTCCTTGAGCAAAATCTACGGGCGTATTATGCCACGTTGGCGTTGCTCTTGTTAAATATCTAGAATACTGCAATTATATTGAAATTATTTGAACCATATAATACAGAAAAAATCAAAGCGCGCAGGCCATGCCTACCGTTTCGTGCAGACCGTTCACAAAGCGCGTGCAAGCCACGCCTACATGGTGGTCAGCGTTTCGTGCAAACCGTTCACCGTTCCATGCAGATCGTTCAGCGTTTCATGCAAACCGTTCACCGTTTCATGCAAGAATTGTTTCGTACCATTCCGTGCAAGTGGTGTAGTAGTACGCTTCAGGGTCTGTACCATTCCAATTTTCAAATTTGATTTGAAGGAAAAAAATTGAATGATTTTATCATCAATTTCTGATTAAGTTGATTTAAGTATTTGGATTAAGTGCCAAAAGAACAATATGGGAGCCGTTTTTGGATCAATGAATGGTTTCTTTGAATGTTAATTTTTTTCTTTGATTACTACACTGCATTTCTGAATTCATTTTGCGGGTGTATTTTGTAGAGCGCTCGAGTATTGCTTGTTTTAAGGAGTTTGACAATTTACACTATATGCAAACATTTCAACCAACACTTGCAGGCCATAAATTTTATGTAATTAGCATGATGTCTTAAGTGAGTAATGTGGTCAATAAGCCTCTTGGTCATATGCTTGAGATTTATTGAAAACAATATATTTTTTCATTGTTGTTGACATTATATTTATAAGGGAATGGCTGTCCAGTGTTGAGTAGGGATGAAAATGGATCAACTGTGCTGCAGTACCGAGTAAAGGAGTGTGGTACCTGTCCTGACCATTACAATCTATCTGATGTAGATAAATGTAAGACACATGCACAGTATATTTTGCTTTGATAAATGATCCATTTTTAGATTTCGTAGGCCTTGGGACTAGTGATACTTAATAACTAATACTCAGATGACCGATAAGGCCTATGGGCCTCTTGTTGCATCATTTTCTTTTATTGCCACAGTAAAAAATATTCATTTCTGTTTATCCCAATGTATTCATATACAGGTCATTGAGCAAATAAGTAAAGATGAAATTTACTGCGTTGGACATACACTGTATATAAGCAATCATTCTGAGATACAGGTAAACTTCGATATCTCGAAACTTGTTAGGACTGAAGAAAAACTATGTGATATCTGAGGGTTTGAGAAATCGAAGTTAATGAATATGACACCTATAATTAGTAATTTTTTTCTTGCATGTTCTATTTAACAGGTAAATAAACACTTTAGGATTTTTTATTTGAATACATTTACATTTGCATGCATGTTGTATATCTAATACTTTAATTGATAAACAACACTTATATTTTACGAAAATCAGTAGTTTTTCACAGCGATAATCACCGTTATCACATTCAGTTCAGTATTTCCGATACATAAATTTGTGTTATGCTTTGTAAAATGATAAAACGATCAATGTATTTTAAAATGACAAAGAGTCGGAAACGAGAAATATCGTTCTACTGTAATTTATTGAAATTGTTAATATATGTAAACAAGAGCACTACAGTTATAATGAATTAAGTTTCCTTTTTACACCACTGCCAGATAATCCAACTATCCCCCTGGTTGGATACCGGGTCCTATCAGATGTGATGTGTACTGAAGATTTTGAATTTTGGTGATGATATTTATGCTAAAAATTAAGGTCTTCAATTGTTTAATTTTTAGGTCACCTGAGTATGCTAGGTGACTTATTGCAATTGGTTGCCTTCCGTCGTGGTGCGACATGCGTTAACAATTGAACGTATTTAACTTCTTCTTGATAACTACCACTTCCAATTCTTTTCAAATTTGGTATGAAGCATCTTTTTGACAAGGGGGACATGAATTGAAAATTTCCGGACTCCAGCACCCCTGGGGCCCTAGGGTTAGGGCAAAAACTGCCCAAAATTGACCAATTTTCAAGCATCTTCTTCTCAAGAACATCACACCTGCAAGAAAAACTAAATGCATAGTGATGTAGAGCAGGAAGGCCTTTACCAACAGGGCAGGGCCAAAATTACTACATAGTGTTTGTGTAAGACACTTAATTAACATCTTCTGTACGTAGTGTTATTGATACTAAATTGAAATTAATTGATATTTCGAAAGAGCAGGTAGTCTTTTACCAAAATTGTAAATTTGATGATACCTGGGGTAGAGGTTCTGACTCCAGGTGGGGTCAAATCTTAGTATCATATTTATGTGTACAAGTTTGCTGATACTGCATAAAATCTTAATGCATACTTAGGAATAGCAGAAAAGGATGTACAAAAAACAGTGAATTTCACAACCCAGGGATTTGACTCTAGGATGGGTCCAAATTAGTCATATCTTTTGATGTTTTAATGTTAATACACCTATTATATTACATGTATGTAAAGCCTTTCATCGGTGTATGCGCTAGTGATGAAACTATATTGTCGCCGACAATGGATTGTGGATCGTTTTTGGCTCTTCGATTCCGATTATTGATTTTATTTTTCAATATTGATTGTCGCCTGTACACTAGTTGATAGCTAATCCGAGATTCTTCTGACTGTTAACCCCACATTTATATCGTGACATGTGCATGGGAGAGTCAGAGTGGACTCCATATTGAAAAGTGGGAATTCAGCGACACCAGCTATTAATTGTCACTGCTTTGTCTACCTTTTACAGCTTAATTTATTTCGTGGGTTTACTTTCCAAGACGTGAGGATTCAGTTAATATTGGATGATTATTCTACAAGTTAATCATGATAAATACGATGCTATTGCCATGTAAAAAGCTCTAACACTGGCAAATGAAGTAGAGAAACAGTTTTAGTTCGGTTCTATACAAGGTTAATAAGAATTAGTGGATTGAGTCACATCCCCACCAGCTTAAAGTTTATATCCAAGTTTCTTATTTCATAGAAAAGAGTACTTATGGCATTCATAAAATTTTAAGGAAAAAATTATGATAATAAAATAATAACACAGAGGGAAAAAAGATTGTTTAAGAGGCTTGGTAGATGTGACTTGCAGTATTGCAAGCTAGTACGCGTTCTCTAATTCAACAAGCATTCTGAGAGTATAGCATGGCAATACATAGTCCCCTACCCGTCGCAAAAATTACTGGACCACAACGTACAATATTCAAAGTTCATTATGATCCGAAGGTTATGGTAAATGGGGAAATTGGGGAACCAGGATAGGAATGTTGGAAATCAACTGCACTATTCAGGTACAAAGACTAGGAAAAAATACAAATTTCTACCCGTTGTCGCATATAATTAATGTTCCAGCTATATCGAGTAATTATAAACTCATAATTTAGGTTCTGGGTTTCTCAGTAATTTTCGTTCCAGTTTCAATCGGTGAACCGCAAACTTTTTTCATTCTACCTCTTACGATAGGTGTCACCATGCATGTATGTGACGTCAGTGAAACATCCAAATAATTGATCAGAAAATGAAAAGAGGAGAATAAGGAAACAGTCAAAATCATTCCTATGTATGATGAGGTACAAATGTAGTATCAGAGATACTTCTTGCTGTAGGTCTAGCACCTAGTGCTTTGAAGACAATTTTCTGTGAACTGGTATTTTCTCATATCATATGCTATGGTGTACTGATAGAACACATAGTTCCAAAGGTCTATACTTCTAGATAACAATTTCCTGTGGTATGTGACTGCAGCTATAGTTATACCTACATAATATGTAGATGTATCCCATTTTCACACCTTCATAATTATGATAAGTGGGAAACTTGTTTTGAGAATAGTTATTGTTGGCTCTTCCTTTAAATAGCATTTACCTATATTCATTTTAAGTGCTTTAAAGCATGCGTGATTATGGAGATTGAGTACATATTGCAATTTGAGATTCGAGTAGTCATTGTGTTGGGAAGCACATTTTATTAATATTTCTTATTTACATGTATCCGGCTTTAAAGACTGAAAATATTAAGCATCACCTTCAAATTACCTGGTCTGTGAACCCTTGTCAATCAGGAGAAATTAAGCTTCAGATTGGCTGCTAGAAATTGATGGACATTTAATAAAAGTACTAATATAGTCTTTATGTATACCTTATCTATCTTAACTGGTGATCGAGGCGTCCGTGCAATCTTTTGATGCTTACGTACCGTGTAAACCTGCTCAAGAGAGAAATGGTTTTGGCTTTTTCATGTAGAGATAGTCACACAATAATAGTAGTAAATTTTGCATACGATTACATAAATTGTAATAGCTAGAGTATGAAGCTAGAGTATAGCTAGAGTAGGTTATGCTAAGGAATGGGTATGATTGATAATAATTATTATGAATTGTTGAATATAATTTATATGGACATCGATTTTATGCAATATGCTAAACAGATTAATTATGAGTAGATACATTGTACGTTAAAGAAATTTTGTTAACACTCAGTTGAAAATTTATAAGCGTAACTTTCCCCTCGAAACATGGTGACAAAAATTCAACTCTTTCTTGCGTATAATGGTTGGAATTGGGATCCGGATCCAGATCGAGGAAGAACAAATGCTTTGTCTAGACCATGCAGTTATTGAAGGAACTGTCAGAAAATACAAATATCTTGTTTTTGTGGGCCATGCGTTATGGACGAGTCACACAGACAACTTTGGTAGCCAGATCGAGAAATCTGGTGTGCGGTCCAGAAAAACAGAATAAAACTTTCTAAACTGTTTTGGAATATTTCGTCATCATGGGGCGTAAGACGATCATCAGTACATCAGCTGTACATAGCCAGAAAATCAGTACTCAGGAACTCCCGTCGGAAACTGTATGTTTGGCAGTCATACATTGTCGGATACTGGATATCCAACAAATGAAGGCAGTCAAATGGATACAAGAAAACTTTGAATAAAGAATATTCTGCCTAAGTTTTTAATGGCTAACATTCTCACTTATATAAAATAAATTTATCGAGCTTTAATATTTACGTTTGATTCACTAGGTTTAATTATCAATGTTTCAATTAACCTGCACCAAAAAAAAGTGACTACCATGAATTTTTACAAAAACGTACAGGTAATGCAGGTAACACAGATAACACCCTGTGTATTGGGGACGGTATACACAGCTAGCACGGATCCCTTGGGCTCGGGGCTTCACACCTGCCTTAAATTAGCTCCGCCCTGCACTTAACTTACCTGAGGAAAACCGACCGGTTGAAAACCTCAGCCTTTAATGATAGACTCCTATTAATTTAGTGTTTAATTATTGTATATCCTGATGAAAAATAAATTTCATAAGAAATGTTCCTGAAATGTTTCAAAGTTTTAAAGGATAAATGTGTGCCTTATGGCCGGAATCAAACTTGCGTGGGCCAGATCGAATGAAAATTATAGCCCGGAATGAAAATTATAAGTATTTAGGGTTCTGGCCGGAATGCTAAACTCCCTGGAACATGAATTATGCGACACTGGCACCCGCAAAACTTGACGACTGTACTTAATATTCAAGAGAACATACATTTGATGTTTGACCTTGAACTGTGACCCAATACATTGGTACCAAGTCACCATGTTTACCAGTATCGAATTAGTTTAATGTTTTGTTGTACAATAAAAAATTGACAGTCAGACAGAGGGACAGATGAAGAAGAATTAAGCTATATACATGTAGTCCCCTTTCGGTTTTTACAAACCGGTATGGGACTAATTAGGTTTTGGTCTTTAACCAAGTCAATGAACTGTGAAATGTAGGTGATCATGAATAATTTAGCTACATTGTTGTACATATGTATTACATGAGATATATGCATTGACTGATTTTCATAAAATTTTCATCAAAGTATTTTTTTCCTGATTTTCATTATGTCACTTATTACCTAAAAGATATAGGAAGAGAGTAAAAACAATATGTTAGAAAGAAAAGAAGAAAAAACCCAGCAAAATATTACTTTCCAAACTTCGATTTGGGGAACAATTAACTAAGAAAACTTGGTATATAGATCGAATAATGAAAATCGAAGAATGTCTTTTTGAACAAAGTCATATGATTTGATGTTGGGTTGGATTGTCATTACTTGAGTTGATCAAAGCATGAAATATTTTAAAAGAGAAGGCTGAAATATGCATTGCTTTCATGAACAAAATATTATTTAGGAGATTTAAAAGAATTATGCATGTAAAACATCTGATATGTGTAATTGTTACTTTTTTTAGACCCAATTTGTCAAAAAAGGAAAACGACAAGTTTCCAAGATTCTACCACAAGTTTGTCCAAAACTGACACTCTCACTGAAAGTCCATTAGACCCCAGATCACAAGTTTCCACCACAGAGGGATATACAACACAATCAACCATGCAAGACAATCCCTCTAAAATGTCAAATAAACAAAGGTACAGTTTTAGCTCATTAGTGAGCTTTTTAGCTCACCTGAGCCGAAGGCTCAAGTGAGCTTTTCTGATCAAAATTTGTCTGTTGTCGGCGTCGTAAACTTTTCACATTTTCATCTTCTCAAGAACCACTGGGCCAATTTCAACCAAACTTGCCACAAAGCATTCTTGGGTGAAGGGCTTTCAAGTTTGTTCAAATGAAGCGTCATGTCCTTTTCAAAGGGGAGATAATCACAAAAATGCAAAAAGAGGGTGGGGTCATTTAAAAATCTTCTTCTCAAGAACCACTGGAGCAGAAAAGCTGAAATTTTCATGAAAGCTTCCTGACATAGTGCAGATTTAAATTTCTTCAAATCATGGCCCCCGGGGGTTGGATGGGGCCACAATAGGGGATCAAATTTTTACATATTAATATATAGGATAAATCTTTAAAAATCTTCTTCTCAAGAACCACTGAGCCAGAAAAGCTGAGATTTACATGAAAGCTTCCTGACATAATACAGATTCAAGTTTGTTCAAATCATGGCCCCCAGGGGAGGATGGGGTCACAAGGGGGGGATCAAAATTTTGCATACGAATATATAGGGAAAATCTTTAAGTATGAGCCAAGTGACTCAGGTGAGCGATGTGGCCCTTGGGCCTCTTCTTCATTGTCCTACCGGTTTGTAAAACCGGAGGGGACTATAGGTTTCAGGGTTGAAACAACTGAAATTTCCAGGAGCCATAAGGGCTCCTGAAATGTTATTTCTGGGAGCTCACAACAAAAAAAGTCCACATATGCAAGAAATCCACAAGACATGTCAATGGATTTTGTGTGGGTTTGTTTCATTATACCGTTTGAATGCACAGTAATATTTAGAGATGTTGAAAATAGGTTTCCATACTTGTTTTATTTTATAAAATACATGTAAATATACTCTACCACAAATACATTCATTATTAAATTATTTGTTTTCCAATCCAATATTTTTAGGTCACCTGAGTCACTCAGGTAATTTATTGCAATTGGTCTGTGTCTGTCGTTGAACATTTTTAACTTCTTCTTAATAACTACCATTCCAATTCATTTCAAATTTGGTATGAAGCATCTTTGGGACAAGGGGGACATGTACTGTAAATTTCAGGTCTCCAGGTGCCTTAACAGTGGGACAAATAACTGCCAAAAATTGAAAATGTATCATGATGTAGAGGAGGAAGGCTTCTACCAAATTATAAATTTCATGATCCCCAGGGTAGGGTTTCTGACACCAGGGCAGGGCCAAACTTGGTATATAGTGTTTAATATGTGTAAGACACTTGAGTAACATCTTCTTTAGTACTATTGATCCTAAATTGAAACTAAATGGATATTTAGATGTATAAAATCTAAATGAATACTTAGGAATAAGGGAAAAGGATTTACAAAAAAATGGTGAATTTCACAACCCAGGGTTTTGGCTCGAGGATGGGTCCAAATTAGTGATATCTTGTAGTGTTTTGATGTTAATACACCTATTATATTATGTAAAGCCTTTCATCAGTGAATGCACTTTTGAGAGCATCCAGTGAAATTTTAAGAATACATCTTTTGTTTTATACTGTTGCTGAACATAAGAATTTAGTTAAGATATTCAGAACAGGATTTTCTTCTAGATTTCACAGCCCCTGGGAATAGTGATACTTTTTCACTGGTAAGGTGACCGATAAGGCTTATGGGCCTCTTGTTATGAGAAGACCTTCGTTATTTCAGTGTTTGACCTCTTAATCTTGACCTGAAAGTTTGACCTACTTGTAATAAAAATTTGATCTATTCAATATCTTCTGATTGAGCTTTTGTATTTTGTATTTAGATTTCTTATGGCAAGATCTTTCATTTCAAACCATACTTTATGACCTTGTGACCTTAGTCTTATACAGAACAGCAAGATCATGTAATTTGTGTTGAGGCATTTTTGTGTTATGTGAATTCATTTTTATTATTTTGTGATCCTTTGGGGCTAGGTTTAGGCCACAATATGGGCCGGGTCAAAATTTTTCATGGGAATAAAGATTGATTAAAGAAATCCTTTAAAAATTGCAAAAGCTGAACGATGGCAGGGTTACTCAGGTGAGCAATATGGCCCATGGGCCTCTTGTTATAAATTTTGGCCAACTTCACTCCCTTGGGCTACTAGATTAATGTCATTATCTCAACATTATTTGCAGATTGAAACAACATGTATTTATTCTAAACCCTGAAAAGCCATAGGAAATGTTATCATTAAACATATACAATGTATGATGGTAGTATTATATAGTTGCTTATACAACTAAGACATGTTCTATATTGAATCTTTGATCAGAATTTCACCGTACCGAAATAATAATATGTATTGTGTATTTTCATAATTTTTTAAGGTGAAAGATTTCCCATTATGTGAGTATTAGATATTAATTTTGTTAAACTCGTACTCTAATTGGTACTTATTTGAGCAATTCTTTTTTCAGCATCATAATTGGATGTAGCATTGGCATTGCACTTATAGCCCTACTAGTGATCGGAGTGTTTTTTTGTATGAGAAGAAGACGTGGTTTAAAGGTATGTGTAAGTGAATGTTTTTATTGTAACTACTGTATAATCTGTAAAGACTCATGATTTGCTGATAAAAAGATAGGTTATAAGTAGTATAATTGTCGTTAATGTAGTGTATATTAAAGTTGGTAGACATAGCTCTGTCAATATTCATGGGTAACTAAATTTTTTTTGGTGTTTGTAGACTTTATTTCGTAGGTATACCTCATCTCTAAAACCAATCCATAATTACTAGTTATTTAACACTCATATGAAAAATTGCTCAAAAAAAATAACGCAATTACTGGTTAAGTAACACTCGTATGAAAAATTGCTCAAAAAAGTAACGCACTTTCCATGGTATTTCATTGTTAGGTAATTTGTTTATATTTGCAACTGCACGATTATATAATGCCACAGTGACGTGTCTGCTTGTATTTACATTGTATATATGTTATAATAATTAAATGATAGTAATTAGTTGTTTAGCTCACCTTAACCAAAGGCTTCTCTAATCATATTTTGTCCCTTGTCCGTCTGTAAACTTTTAATATTTTCGACTTCTTCTCCATGATCACTGGCCCAGAAAAGTCGAAATTTACATGAAAGCTTCCTGATATAGTGCATATTCAAGTTTATTAGCAGCAACCGGGTCACCTAAGTTTACGCAGGTGACCTATTGCAATCGGTCTGTGGTCGTTGTTGTGCGATGTGCGTCGTGCATTAACAATTGAACATTTTTAACTTCTTCATACACATGTAACTACCATTCCAATTCTTTTCAAATTTGGTATGAGAGGGACATTAATTGTAAATTTCAGAACTCCTGCACTCATGGGGCTTGAGGTGGGGCAAAAATTGACCATTTTCAAGAGTCTTCTTCTCTACAACCGCACATGTGTAAGAAGAACTACATCCATGGTGATGTAGAGCAGGAAAGTCTCTACCAAAATTGTACATCTACATGTATATTTCATGATTGCTGGGGAAGGGGTTCTGACCCCAGGGCAGGGCCAAACTTGGTATATAGTAGTAATGTGTATAACACTTAAATAACATATATCGTGCTATTGATACTAAATTGAAACTAAATGGATATCTAGAAAGAGCAGGTAGTCCTTTACCAAAATTGTGATTTTGATGATCCCAGGTTTTTGTATCAGGGTGGGGCCAAAATGCTCAGCTATTGAATGTGTGAACAATAGAACATTTTTAGGTCCGTCGTCGTCCATCATGCGTTAACAATTGAACATTTTTAACTTCTTCTTGATAACTACCATTCAAATTCTTTTCAAATTTGGTATGAAGCATCATTAAGACAATGGGACTCCAGCACCCCTGGGGCCCTAAGGGCCGGGGCAAAAACTGTACAAAATTGATCAATTTTCAAAAATCTTCTTCTCAAGAACCACACATGTGAAAAAACAAGAGGCCCACAGGCCTTATCGGTCACCTGAATGCAAGTGAAAAAGTATCACTACTTCCATGGGCAATGGAATCTAGAAAAAAATTCCTGTTCTGAATATCTAAGCTAAATTCTAATGTTCAGCAACAGTATAAACAAGATGTGTTCTTAAAACTTTACTGCCCTCAAAAGTGCATACACTGATGAAAGGCTTTAAATATTAGGTGTATTAACATTAAAAATATTATAGGATTAAACATTCTTTTTGAAGAATTTATCGATGTGTAAACTCCGGACATTTTACTCACAAACTGAATAAAAGTGCAAAGCACTTTTATGTTAAGTTTGTGAGTAAAATGTCCGGAGTTTACACATCGATAAATTCTTCAAAAAGAATGTTTGATTCTTATAATTCCAATTCATTCACTTTATTAACAATTGCAAAAATTTTAATAGTTTCCTCACACTATGTTATTTGTTTTCAGGCGTGTATGAATACATCACGTTTTTGGATTTATTGATGTGTAAACTCTTGTTTAGCTTTATTATTGTCCAATCAAAACAATTGTAATAAATAACATTGGAATTATCAAAAGATATGACTAATTTGAACTCATCCTAAAGTCATGACCCTGGGTTATGAAATTCACCATTTTTTGTACATCCTTTTCTGCTATCTCTAAGTATGCAATTAGATTTTATACAGTATCAGCAAACTTACACATACATACTATATACTAAGTTTGGCACCACCCTGGGGTCAGAACCCTTACTCTGGAGAAAATCAAATTTACAATTTTGGTAAAAGACTACATACAGTCCCTGAAACGTTCTACTTTACCATTTTTCCGTTCGCTCACCGTTTGCTCACCATGCGTTCACCGTTCGTTCAGCGTGTGTTCACCGTGCGCTCTCCATTCATAGTTTTGCGTTCAGCGTGCGCTCATCGTTCGTTCACCGTTCACAAAGCGTTCAGCGTGCGCTCACCATTCGTTCATCGTTCAGTCTTTTCATTGTCATTCGGAACACCAAAGTGAAAGGACCAATCTTGATAGCAAGGCAAAAATGAAAATTGAACATGTGCGTAAGACTGGCAGGATACTTTCTTGCTATATCAGAAATTTAATTTTGAAGTACAAAATGTCAGGATTATCCACTGTGAATGCCGAAAAGGTTCATTTGAGCTTTTGTTAAAAAAAAACTTCTAAATGAGAGACGAATATACATGTAAGAGCTTGTCGTTATGAATTTCACCCAAGTACAAAAAATAAGGCAGTTTCAGGTAATGAAAACCTCTTCCTCTGTGTTCACGATTTAGCATTTACAAGTTCGGTCAAAAGCACAAATTATTATAATTATTTTGCATTGCTTGACAAGAGTTTTAAACAAGTCACCCCCCTCCTACTTTGAAAAATAAAAACAAATGATGCTATATAATGTACATTGTACCGTATGTACGTGTCAGAATGTCAAACTGATGTAGCTATTTTTGCGCCTATATTTATGAAAGACATTGTCAGTAAACTGATATTTAGTACACTTGCCAAATTTGAAACTTTTGTAACATTTGTCCTTAATCCAAAGATGTAATTGTTTATCTTGTACATTTATGCAATTAGCCTTTTAACATTCTACGGGTAGTTCAGTACAATAAACAGTTTTATCTACATCAAATATATACAAATATATTGCACGATCTAACTGCAATTTATGGTCACATAAATAATAAAAATAGTAAGTTTTGTACTTACATGTGCATAAATTCTAGGATTATTTCCTCGGGTCGATGTAGCTGCAACAAATGAATGACAAAATTTAGGAAGGAATATTTAATACTGTTAGGAGTGTTGATCGAGGTGTTGACACAGGGTATACCGTCCGTATTGTTTGTTTACTGCATCTATCTTGGCTCCTTTTGGGGGTGTTTGTTAATTACAGATATCCCAAACTATCAACCTTGTAAAGTTTGAAGCCATACATGAATACCTGTAATTCTGGATGTCACTACACATGTAGACTATAGTGTTTTCCTTTTCACATGCATTGTTTATATATTATACCCATGCATTAAATGTATCTGTACATGTAATGGTACATGTATACACAATGAACATACGAAATTTGTTTTTGTTTGTGTATGACTGTTGCGTGTATTAATGTACAATTTGCGATAATTTCATGAAATATATACATGTATACTAGGTACTTGTACAAGAATATATTACATTGAATATATCCAGAATTGTAAAATATGCTGTATCACGATTCCGGTTAATTTCATTTTTTATTAATTGATGAAATATACATGTACATGTATTTTATTACTTGATTATGAAATAAGTAAAATCCCAGGGGAAAATCCGAAACATTCCGAGTAAATAGCCCATTTTGCGTTCAGCGTTCGTTCAGCGTTCACTTTGCGCTCTGCGTTCACTCACCGTTAACCGTTCGCTCTGCATTCGTTCACCGTGCGTTCACCGTTCGCTCCCCGTTCAAGTGGGAAAGAAGAACGTTTCAGGGACTGTACCTGCTCTATCCATTTAGCACTATATACCAAGTTTGGCCCCGCCCTGGGGTCAGAACCCCTACCCCGGGGATCATTAAATTTCCAATCTATGTCCCCCTTGTTCCAAATATGCTTCATCCCAAATATGAAAAGAATTGGAATGATAGTTATCAAGGAGAAGTTAAAAATGTCTATTGTTCACACATTTAATAACTGACCATTTTGGCCCACCCTGACACCAAAACCCCTACCCCTGGGATCATCAAATTTATAATTTTGGTAAATGACTACCTGCTCTTTTTAAATATCTATTTAGTGTCAATATAGTATCAACCACACTAAAGATGTTATTTAAGTGTTTTACACATAAACACTATATACCAAGTTTGGCCCCGCCCTGGGGTCAGAACCCTACCCCGGGGATCATGAAATTTAAAATTTTGGTAGAGGCCTTCCTGCTGTAGCATCACCATGCATTTAGTTTTTCTTACATGTGTGTAGTTCTTAAGAAGAAGATTTTTGAAAATTTGTCAATTTTGGGCAGTTTTTGCCCCACCCCTAGGGCCCCAGGGATGCTGGAGTCCTGAAATTTAGAATTTATGTCCCCCTTGTCCCAATGATGCTTCATACCTAATTTGAAAAGAATTGGAGTGGTAGTTATTAAGAACCAATTGCATACTATTCGAATTCTTTACAAAGTTGGTATGAAGCATCCTTGGGACAAGGGGGACATAAATTGTAAATTTCAAGACTCCTGCTACCCTAGGGTCTTAGGGGTGGGGCAAAAACTGCCCAAAATTGACCAATTTTCAAAAATCTTCTTTAGAACTGCACTTGTGTAAGAAAAACTAAATGCATAGATATGTAGAGCAGGAAGGCCTCTACCAAAATCTTTAGTGCTATATTGATATTAAATTGAAACTAAATGGATATTTAGAAGGAGTAGGTAGTCCTTTACCAAAATTGTAAATTGTATGATCCTAGGGGTAAGGGTTTGGTTTCAGAGTGGTGTCAAAATTATAATAATGAATTGAAGAATTATTTGATGCTGTATAAAATCTAAATGCATACTTAGGAATAGCAGAAAAGGGTGTACAAAAAATTTTGAATTTCACAACCCTGGGTTTTGACTCTAGGATGGGTCCAGATTAGTGACATATCTTTTAATGTTAATACACATATTATGTAAAGCCTTTCATGTGTATACACTTTTGAGGGCATTGAAGTTTTAAGAACACATTTTGTTATCCCCCCCTCCCCAACAAAGTTGGGGGGGGGGGGGGGGGGGGGGGGAGGCTATACTGGAACAGGTTTCCGGGCTCTAAAGCATTATCCTTTCCACTTACAATCACCATATCAAACATTTGGACTACCCATGGGACGAAGATGTTCCCTATTGAATTTGGGGTCAAAAGTCAAGCACACTGGACATCAAAGTAGCAATATGGTTTCCGGGCTTTAAAGCGTTATCCTTTCCACCTTAATAGTCACCTTATCATACATGTACATATGGACTACCCATGGGACGAAGATGTACCCTATCAATTTTGGCGTCAAAAGGTCAAAAGTCAAGCACACTCCTAGAGAAGAGACAACCCAATGTTTTGTCATGCCCTTTCTTTTCTACACTCAGAAAAGGGGTAATTTATACCTATTAACAACACCCTTTGGGAGATTGGGGTAAGTGGGGGTATTCTTAGTGAGCATTGCTCACACTACCTCTTGTTTTATACTGTTGCTTAACATTAGAATTTAGCTTAGATATTCAGAACAGAATTTTTTAAAAAGATTTCATAGCCCAGTGTAGTAATGATACTTTTCACTAATACTCAGGTGACCGATAAGGCCTGTGGGCCTCGTTAATAAAACCTGACATATTCAATATCCTCTTAGTTATTTAAAGTAGGACTTTTGTATTTTGTACATAGATTTCTTATGGCTTCACATTTCATTTCATATTAGGACCTTTGACCTTGTATATGAAAGATCATAAACATAGTACTATGTAGTTATATAAAAGTTCTGAAATATAGCACGTAGTGTATATGAAAGTTCTTAAATATAGTATGTTAAGTGTATATGAAAGTTCTTAAATATATAGTATGTAGTGTATGTAAAAGTTCTGAAATATAGCATGTAGTGTATATGAAAGTTCTTAAATATAGTATGTAGTGTATATGAAAGTTCTTAAATATATAGTATGTAGTGTATATGAAAGTTCATAAATATATTTAAATTAAACGTATTAGGCTGAAATAGGCTATGCCTGCTGCCCAATCCCATTCACTTATTAGTGAATGGGGGCCTCCGTGGCTGAGTGGTTAGAGCATCACGCTCAAAATCACACGGCCTCTCACCCCTGTCGGCGTGGGTTCGAATCCCGCTCGCGCCGGTAAGTGAGAAAGTTTCTCAGTTTACTTTCAGAAGGTTGGTGGTCTCTTCCCAGGTACATTGTATGTGGGTACTCTCTTCCACCAATAAAAACTGGGCGCCACCAGATAACTGAAAAACTGTTGCGTGTGGCGGAAAACATCAATCAATCAATCAATATTAGTAAATGAAATATTGTTTTTAAAAAATATATGATATCTGCACTGTTAGGTTTCTTTCACAATTTTGTCAAATTATTTGGCTGTGACTTTTTATCATTTATCATACAATTTCAAGACAATTGATTTGAATTGTGTTCAAGCTAACTCAGAATATAAGATACATATTGTTCATGTCACTAGAGATGCAACTACTTACTGATAGTTTTTTTGTTGTTGTAAAATTTAACCAAGGCATACATGTAGTCCATGAAAAAGAGATGGTGTCTGAATATAATCATGACACAGTGCCGTATAGTAAGGAGAGGAAAAGAGGTCACCTATTTTAGAACACAATGTACTACTACAGACTTCAATGTTCCCAGATTGTGTTTTGATTTTATTTTCAGATGAAAGAAAATAATGGAACTGATCCAGAAAGTCATCCTTTACAGTGAAGGATCATGAAGGGTGTTTCGTCAAACTTGTCATTGGTTGAAGCTAAATGTTAGACGTTTTGTTTTGATGGAGCTGCATATTTCTGTACATTATTCAATAACTGTAAAACTTGTTGTGGTGCATATACGATAGTGTAGCATTTTTATTTGTATCTTTGTCTAAACCTTTCTTCAGCATTTTATCGGCCATGTGCCTGTTACAGCACCTTGCACCTTCACTAATCATAATCCCCAAATTAATAAACACATCCAAAAGTTCAGTTGTTCCAATGTAGACAAGTGGTTTGTTTCTCGGACTTTACACAGATCACACACATTGTATGAATTCAATTGCCGAATTGCTGATTTTGCGGTACAATTTCATCATCGTCATCATATATTTAGTAGGTATATTGTCATTGTGAGCTTTAATTGTCTGTTTGTCTTTTAAAAAGTAAATAATTCTGTGTTAATTCTTTTGCTTGTACAAGTAGGTTACCAAATTTATTATACTTGCATATGTAATAAATAAATTTCCTCCTAAAGATATCAGCTCTTCTGTGACGGAGGTACGTTCAGTATTCTATTGAATACATGAGTGGGTACAAGATGTGTACATGAATAATTGAAGATAACGAACAGTGATCAATCTCATAAATCTTATAAAGAATACAAAAACATGGACCCCTGCACATGCCAGAGGTGGGATCAAGTTTCATGACGGCCTCTTATGCCACAAATGTTTGATGACAATTAAGACAGAACGAACAGCGGAACAAAATAGGGGGCCCCTAGGCCTATCATTTCTCGCTTTCAGTTCGAGGATGTAAGAGTACCACCAGGTGGCTACTGAGGGTGGGTTGGGACTATCTCTACTCTGTGGTGTAAGGAAGGGACAAAGTGTTTACTGGATGGAGTCGGAGATCATAAAGGATAATTGATGCCATGCAGACAACAGGTGGTTGATGCCCTGAAGTTTATTTAGTTCGCCTGAACTTGATATTCTCCCTGTATCGTACTACTGGTAATTGCAATAAATGGGTTTAGTGCTGTACTGGTACCGCCCTGTGGCTCTTGGGGGTCGGGACAGATTTGGAAGTCCTTATTTCCACTCTAAGGGAAGAAGGTCGAGGAACAATGTGTCCACTTGCTGAAGTAGGGAATCATAAGGAGTACTTGATGCCAAGTAGATATATAAGAGCTCTGTGATACCCGGAAGTCTTTGAAAGTTTCATGGGCTGTCCTCTGTTTTCCAAGATAATATACAACCAATTTTGATCTAAACATATAAAAATGCTAGCGAGTCACCTTTATTGTAATTTTCTTTTGAAGAAACTGAATACTTAAGAGAGCTTCAAATATTTGAGATGTAAATATAGATGGAGATTGCTCCTCTGGCAGACGCTCAGCATTTAGAAGTGAGAATCATGAGTATTTCGAATATGACCTTAAAAACGGAGGATTCATTTCGCGACAGGTTAATTGACTTTCACTGTTGCTGCCATAAGTGCTATATATAAGCACAGGGCTTCACATACAGCTGGCGACGCCCCAATATGAGTGAAAAATTCTCTACGGGACCTAAAACAAGCAACCAACCGTAGACGGTCTGACCAAAACTTCATGATGAAACATTAATTTTTGTGAACGTTAAAAGCGTTCTGGACGCCTTGCTGCTGTCTAAATGTGAAAACACGTGGCGCGTTAAAATAATCCGTCAAACGGGTGCTGGAACAAATTATTCCGATTAGTTTCAGGTCAAAATGTCATTATGTTTTCTAATCATGGATTTCAATTAAAGGACGAATAATATGTGTCTTGTTTTCTCAAGGACCGCTAAGTCGAACAAAACATTCTATAAAAAGGTCATGTATGTTATTTTACTATCCGCAAAAGCAAAGGTTATCCTTAAAACGTTAAATGAAGAGTCATGTCTCCTTCAAGGGGAGATGACAAAGAGAATACAAAAATAGGGTGGAATTGTTTCAAATCTTCTCGAGAACCACTGGGCCAGAAAAGTTGAAATATACACGCCATTGACACAAATCATGGCCCCGGGGGGTAGGGTAAGGCCACAATAGGGGATCAAAGCTTTACATGCAGATCAAATGGAATGTCTTGTAAAATCTTTTCAAGAACCAGAAAAAGCTTCCTGACATAGACTAGGTGCAAGTTTGTTTAAATCATGGCCCACGGAAAGTATGGATGGGGGGGGGGGGGGGGGCACAATTAGGGATCAAACTTTTACGTGGGGATATATTAGAAAAAATCTTCTCAAGAACAGTAGGGTCATGATTTGCCATATTAATACGCAAGCATCCCCGGGTAGTGTCAATTCAAGCTTGCTCAAATCATGACCCCATAGGGTTGGTTGGGGCCATTACACAGGGGATCAAAGATTTACATATGAATATATTAAAAACATCCAGTAAGTCTTATATTTTTTTTATCAACTACACTACAACCACAGAGCCACGATTACTCATATTAATATGCAAGCATCCCCAGTTAGTGCAAATTCAAATATGTTCAAATCATGAAGCCCGTTGGTAGGGTGGTGCCACAATAGAGGATCAAAGTTTTACATAAGAATATATTAGGAAAATCTTCATCTCAACAATAGGATGGCCATGATTAGACTTACATGAAAGGTGGAGATAACGAACAGTGATCAATCTCATAACTCCTATAAGCAATACAAAATAGATAGTTGGGCAAACACGAACCCCTGGTCACACCAGAGGTGGGATCAAGTGCCTAGGAGGAGTAAGCATCCCCTGTCTACCGGTCACACCCGCCGTGAGCCCTATATCTTTATCAGGTAAATGAAGTTATCCTCATGTATTGATATGCAGGTAAATGGAGTTATCCACATGTATTGATATGCAGGTAAATGAAGTTATCCACATGTATTGATATGCAGGCAAATGAAGTTATCCACATGTATTGATATGCAGATAAATGGAGTTATCCACATGTATTGATATGCAGGTAAATGGAGTTATCCACATGTATTGATATGCAGGTAAATGGGAGTTATCCACATGTATTGATATGCAGGTAAATGGAGTTATCCACATGTATTGATATGCAGGTAAATGGAGTTATCCCCATGTATAGGATATGCAGGTAAATAGAGTTATGGGGGTAGGTTGGGACCACAATAGTGATCAAAGTTCTACATAGAAATGTATAGGGAAAATCTTTAAATATGGGCCAAGGTGACTCAAGTGAGCGATGAGGCCCACGGACCTCTTGTTCTAATACCAAAGGTTTTGACCTTGTTTGTTCATCTGAGCTGACAGCTCAGGTGAGCGTTTTTAATCACCTGTTGTCTATCTGTAAACTTAATCACATTTTCCTGAACCACTGTTCCAGCTTCGATCAAACAAATCATCCTTGGGAAAAGAGAATTCAAGTTTCTTCAAATGCAGGGTCATTGGAAGATAAACAAGACAAGGCAATAATAAGGTGGGATCAATTCCTCGTGAGAACAACAGACATATTGGCATGCAGGCATCCCCAGGCAAATTCAAATTGTGGTCCCTGGGAGTAGGACAGGCCCCACTATAGGGGATCAATTTTTTATATGTGATTATATAGGGAAATTTCGTTGAAAACCTTCAATAACAGCAGGACCATGATTAGTCACATCAATATGCAAGTATCTTCATCTAGTTCAAATTCAAATTTGTACAATTCAATACTTTCCTTTGTTGTGTGGATTCAGGTTTTCTTTTTATCAACATTATTAACCCCGGGGTTAGGGTGGATCAAATTTAACATAATTCATGTATACAGGAAAGAAAATTTTTCAAAAAGTTTCCAGA
>NC_079166.1:54261987-54414487 GCF_947568905.1 Ostrea edulis | reverse complement strand
TTTATGGACTAAACCTTGAATAAATTGTTTCTAATTTACAGATTATTATCTCAAAAAGGATTTG
Source organism: Ostrea edulis (assembly GCF_947568905.1). NCBI lineage: Eukaryota > Metazoa > Mollusca > Bivalvia > Ostreida > Ostreidae > Ostrea > Ostrea edulis. The sequence continues at coordinate 54,414,423 of NC_079166.1, read as the reverse complement.
CGTAAGAAAATCATATGTTGATGTATCATTTTAAAAGCTATAAGCTCTACAACAAATACCCCCCCCCCCCCCCCCCCCCCCCCCCCCAAATCTTGAATTCTACATTATCATATTTTCATACGACATGTGAAATTTGAGTATATTTACAACCTTGGATAATAATTTCAACTATGTTAAACTATAAGTATTATAAGATACATGTGGTTTGCAAGTAGATTTTACATTTTATCTGAAAACAAATCATTCTAGAAGAGGATATTCACAATGTGAATGTAAAACGAAAGTAACAAACTGAATTTTGATAGTTTTGCTTATATGATTAATGCATGTGTGTAATGTGTGTTCGATCTTTTATCATGAAATCATTTGCATGTACATAAATTGGATATACATACATGTACACCACTTACGCTGATCTATGTAGATGCAATTTCAATAAGGAACTAATCGCGTTATACAGATGCCGCCCCAAAAATTTTGAAAAAAAGAGGCCTATGGGCCTAGAATCGCGCTTCTGATACATTGTAGAACAGGCAAAAATTCTCACTAACCAAGATTCATCAATTATAAACAAGGTTTTAAAGACCTATCACATGATAGTGTATGAAGGGGATATCATACAGTACACTATTAAATTAAGCAATCAAAATAATTACAAAATGAAGTTACTTAACCCACGTGCATATCTGGATAGTACATATTTCTCTTCTACATGAATTTTTTCAAGGGACATAGAGACGGTTGGGGTGCTAAATACCGAATTTACTCTGCATACAATTAGAACAAGGGAATCGCATTGTATTCTGTCTGATTTTTAATGCAATTAAATTTCATGCCATTGTTGAAGAATGGCCACAGTGACCTACTTTTTGGTCGACACACTCCAAAGACTCAAGATGCATCAACTGACAAAGTTTGATAATTGAAGTCAAATAGTATCTGAAATATTCAGATATAAACGTCAAATTCCAAAAGTAGGTCACAGTGACCTACTTTTTGGTCGACACACTCTGAAGACTCAAGACCCATCAACTGACAAAGTTTGATGATTGTAAGTCAAATAGTTTCTGAAATATTAAAATATAGCCGTCAAATTCCAAAAGTAGGTCACGGTGACCTACTTTTTGGTCAATAAACTAAGATGCATCAACTGACAAAGTTTGATGATCCTAGCTTTCATGGTGTCCAAAATATGCATCTAAAATGAAAATGTGAAATTTGAATCTCTGCAAAATTCAAAAAGTAGGTCACTGTGACCTACTTTTTTTTGAAAAAAAAATATGTTTCGAGGCCTCTAGACGCATCAACTTACAAGGTTTGATGATTCTAAACCTCTCAGTATCTGAAGTAACAATCTAAAATGTACTCATAAATGATTAGCCATAAAATTCAGAAAGTAGATCATGGTGACATACTTTTTTCATGACGCACTTCAAGGTCCTATGATCCATCAACTGACAACTTTTGATGCTCATAGGCTCAAAAGTGTCCAAGATATGCATCAAAATTTATTTATTAATAATTACCTGCGAAATTCAAAAAGTAGGTCATCATGACCTACTTTTGAGACAACATGATATTAGGTCCTAAGATGCATCAACTGACATAATTTCATGATCCTAGTCCTTATATTAAGCAAAATATCAAAGTTTTAACAAAACAAAATTTAAGGTCAACTTTGAAGTGACCTTGAGACCACACCCTTTGCCCCAGGATGATGCCTTGAACAATTTTTATCTACAGCCTATGCTCATCTTTATGCATAAGTTTGGTGATAATTTGCTCAGTGGTTCTTGAGAAGAAGATTTTTTAGCAACCACTACTTTTGTTTACATTTTCCTAAGTATTTCCCCTTGTTAAAGGGTCACAACCCTAGTTTTAGTACAAATGAAAGCCCTTGGGCCAAGGATACCCTGTGACAAATTTGACAAAAATTGGCCAAGGGTTTTTGAGATATAGCCCTTTTTCCAAAAAGTTGACGCACACCGCACGCCACACATATGGCCATATGATTAGCTCTTTGAGCCTTCGGCTCAGAAGAGCTAACAAAAGGAGAGGGGATGAGGGGAAAATGACAAATTTATGACGATCGGTGAAATAAAACAAATCATTTGCAGTCGTTCTTTGAAGTTTGCGTCAATATCTGCAACATTGGAGCAGCGAACACAACTACGATGTACTAGTATGTGGTCACAGGAGCAGCGAGGTATGAACTTTTATTTTTACACAAGCTTACCATGTATTTGTTCATGATAATTTGGATTCAACAGCTGCGTAGTTTTGAATTAGCAATTATTACGCTCGAGAATTTTTTTACTCATGTGGAGACTTATGCTCGACGCCGACGGCCTTTAAGTAGGGATCCTGCTGTGACACGGGGTCTCGGGTTTTGGGGTCTCATCCGAAGGACCGTCCCATTTAGTCGCCTCTTGCGACAAGCATGGGGGTACTGAGGACCTCTTTTAACCCGGATCCTCACAAAAGAAACAATAATATTATTATGATGCTGGTGGAAATATGAATTGGTCCCCCTTTCCCATCCGTCTCTCCAACTTTCTGATGCCCGCGTAATTCCATATGTTGAACATGGATCATTGTAAAACTTTTACATACATGAATAGTCAATGTACCTCACGGACGCCCTCATCCGCCAAAATGTTGTCTGTTCTCCAACCGATTTTTTCTAAAGCTTGAATCATCTTTAGCCCCCCCCTCCCCCCCCCCCCCCCCCTTTTAATACAAAATTTGACCGCAGCTGATAAGAACGCCTTGGAAGGAATCAATATCGGACATTCATATCGCATGTAAAAATCAAACCGATATCTTTAAAATACCACATTTCGGAAAACGCACGCGTGGTTCCGCATTTACATTTGATTGTGACGTAGTATAGGTCTACTCATTAAGCCGTTCGCTGCTCATACTCATTCGAGAATCTAATCTTATTATTTTTTTAATATCGGTATCTCGTGCACCCGTCAGGTAGTAGTACTAGTCATGTTTAAAAATTTACTTAGGAAATTGTAGGACATGTGTTCAATAATACTTCTAACATTGCCTCATGAGTAAACTAAATCGAAATTACTGTATATTAACCAAATTTATTTCTTTCATATTACTGTAATAATGATAACATAACATTAGCAGTAGTGTTTTATACATATTACAATAGTGACATTGTATACACGTGACTGTGAATGACAAATCTCAAAGTTCTGACTAAGGAATACAATTTATCAGATTCCTATATCTATATATATGTGTCGCACCATATTGGAATACATTGTACATATATAGATGTAAGAAAACAGTCACTTATTGTGTAAATTTTATAGGAAAATCGTGTTGTCTTTGATTCATTTTCAAAGGTTTTAGATCGACATGCAATGACTATTGAAGTGATTCGTAGACCTTTTCACTTCCGTTCCACGTGTTCCCAGAAGTTGTGATACCGTTTGGCGCCACACCATCTAACTGAAATGCTGCTGCACTTTCTTCAGTTTTCATGACGACTGAGAAGTTTTTCTCCGTTGTGTTTAAGCTGATCACGACATTTGCCATTCCACTGAAGACGGTTTTGCTGTTTAGTGCCTGGTAGTTCTGGTTAGTTAACACGGGACCCTTACTCTCTGATGCTGCCCCGGTAGTTGTTCTCCACCTACCAACACATTTGATGGTTAACGCTGTGATGACAGCGACAAATGTTCCAGCCGAGAAGACGGCAGATATCATCTGCCAGACCTCCTCGTGTTTATTCTCAGTGGTTTCTGTAAGGTTAAGACGGAGATAAGTGCTTTGATATTGTCGAAGTGGTGCCAATGGTGCTTCTGAAAAATGGACCGTATCTTTAATGTACAAGACTGCATATATCGATGATATAAAATGGCTTTTCTTTAATCTAAGAAAATAAATGTTAACAGTTGCTAAATATAAAGTCTATCGAATCCTAACGAATACATCTCTTTGGAGAAAAAGATTAGTGAATCATTGATACAGATGTATAGGATTGTACAGGGTACCTGTTGTGACCGGGCATCCATAGGAAACATTGCAGATAGCCTTCTCACACCCCGTACATACCCGAGCACAGCCCTCCCCATACCGACCAGGACTACAGTGGCTGGTACAGTTGTCTCCGAAGTACCCGGGAAGACACCCTGAAGTTACGACAAGGGAATTATCACTAGATTGTACAAACGAGACAAACCCAGAGAATTTCTTGACGTCCAATATCACTTCTTAATGTAACGTACATAATTGCTTCACCATGTATAGCAAACAGAATAAGAAATGTTCTTATTTTTCTAATCCATAACAATAAAAAGGGTTTCCTCAGAAAATGTTATTGGGGGACATACACGAATGATCTATACGATGTTATACTGTACAAGAAAAGTACTCCTCAGGTATGCTTTTACTTGATTTTTAAAAAGCATTTGACCATATCATGGACATCTATGTACAATGCCTTTTATATATATATATATATATATATATATATATATATATATATATAATCCAAATAGAAAGAGTTGATATCACACAGTCAAAATAATTCAATAAAAAAGCAGGAAAATATACAGTTCCAAAATATATTTAAATCACTAGCTCTTTCTTTTGACCCCTACCTTATTCAAAAGATATCAGTGTTGTACAATAAGGCCAAATTACGTGCCATTCAGAATGATGGGCTTTTTTTTGCAATTTTTCGAAATTGTTAGGAATTGTCGTCAAGACATCTCCTTATCTATTCAATCTTTGTGTAGAAGTTTTAGGACATATGATACGACAAAACAAAACTACCAAAGGCATTAAGACAAATAAGAAAAACTGTTGTCGAATACAACATGCAAATGACACAATTTTATTTTGGGATGATTAAAAAAGTCTTTAAACTTGATGTTTTCTTTCAATTTTCATGTTTAAAACCTAATGTTTCCAAAACAAAAGCAGTTTGCATTGACTCTAAAATTAACACAAAAGATACGCTTTGTAGTGATACTGTATTACAATGGACAGCAGATCTAGGCATAACACAAACTACAAACCTTAAGAACATGGAAAAGCTTAATTTTAATAACAGGCTTAAGGTTGTCCATAAACGAAGAAACCAATAGTAAAAAATGTTTCTCCTTATTGAAAAATTACAATAGTAAAGTTTGTTTTTATTACAATTTACACATTTATTCATTTCTCTTCCAAATCCAAGTTCGCAATAGATACAGCAGCTTGTATTGTAAAAACTCTCTACCAATTTATATGAGGGAACAAAATTGAGAAAATTTCTAGGAAAAAAAATTCATTACAATTAGGTTTTGAAAATGGCGGGTGTAGCATGACTACTATAAAAACAGACATTAAATCTCTCAAGCGAACTGGCTCAGGAGACTCTTTACAATTAATTCTAGCTGGATTATAGTATTTTTCTGAAATTATAGGGTTTAACATTACAAAATAATTTAATTTTGGACCTGCATACTGTAAGCGAAACTCCTTTTTGAAACTTTATTTCACTTTGCAGACTTTCTGAAATTTCCAGCTGAAACATTTTCATAACTTCTATGAACCCCTATGGTATAATGATGAAATAAATATTCAAAATGAATGCATATTTTGCGAGCCATTATATGACAAAGTGTGATTTCTTAGATACACAAAGTAATTTTATCAGCTACCAAAGTCTTACAAATTATCACTCAATTGAAATTCCATTTACTACATATGAAGGACTGAAACAAACTATTGTCAAACTGTTAATACGTGATAAAACTTTCCCTATCAACCTGAATTAATCAAAATCATGTTTAAATGCAAAGAAAGGGATACAGATATATTTATGACTATTAACATCAAAATTATGACACGAAAATGAATGGGTTAATGATTTAAACTTGCAATTAGATTTTAGTTGGAAACGTGTATATAAACATTAAATCCTTGTCAAAAGATTCAGGACTGATACTGATATGATTCAACTATAGAATCATTCATAGAATGTTAGGTACTAACAAAGTCCTACATGTATGCTAAAATTAAGAACTCTCCACTTTGTTCAATATGTGCACTAGAACCAGAAACAATTTCTTATTGTCCATTTGTAGACAGCATTATCTGACTGAAGTTTTGAAAACTCTCGTAAAAAAATGGAATTTGATGTACAAACTGTTATTTTTAGTTTTCCATGGATTCCATGGTTATAAACTTTATAATCCTCTTAGTAAAAAGATACATATTCCAACATTCTTGAAAAATGTCAACATTGCTTTTGATGATGTTTTGAAATGTTTATATGAGTACTACATTTTAGAAGAAAAATTGATGGAACAAATATCTAAGTGGCAATGATTTATCAATTAATCATGACTGTTTTCTCGAACAATAAGTATTTTTCTATATCACTCTCTTTAATCAGTATGAGAGTGTTAGTGAAAGGCGCATATGTATTGGTGTTCAAATGATGAAAACATAATAATTATTATCATTTGCATAATTAATCACTGGTCTTTGGTTTGTAGTTCGTTTGTAGTTTTTATCGTTGCATGTACATGTAATATCTCCTGCGGACTGTAAGGATTTTCCTATGAATTTGTGTTATTTATAAAAGCATTGATTGATTTACATTTTCTCCTTTCTTCGTATGTTAATGACACGAAACATTCAATGATGTGTGTGCAGTGATGTTTTCAGTGAGCAGTAATATGTACCGCTGAATCCGTATGCAAAACGCAACAACTGGTTCTGTCTGCGCAATACCGGTTTTGACTGGTTTTGTAACAGAGGTCAAGGGAACGGACAGGTGGACACAGAGGTCAAGGGAACGGACAGGTGGACACAGAGGTCAAGGGAACGGACAGGTGGACACAGAGGTCAAAGGAACGGACAGGTGGGCACAGAGGTCAAGGGAACGGACAGGTGGACACAGAGGTCAAGGGAACGGACAGGTGGACACAGAGGTTAAAGGAACGGACAGGTGGACACAGAGGTCAAGGGAACGGACAGGTGGACACAGAGGTCAAGGGAACGGACAGGTGGACAAAGTGATCCATCTCTGTTGTGTTTTCTCTGTGGAAGATGTTCAGTCATAGAATGAGGACCATTGCAAGTGTACATAGATAAATTACACAATCGAATACTAGTATTGATGTCATGTTATTCAAGGTATGCTCGTTAAAATCATTAAGTTAGATACATGTAATTTGATATTGTCACAAATCAGGATATGAAAATATTTCCATTAAATTCTTATTTCCTCATTGAATTATGCTCTGAGATTTTATTTCCTGTTCATAGATAACGTGTCACGATAATTTAATTATAGTAAAATAGATTGTTTGGAATTTTGGTGTAATTTTATATAATATTCAAGGATAATTTCTCGTTTGAGACATGTATTGAATGTTCCCGGGTGAAATTTGGTGTAATCCTATATATCATTTCTCGTTTTAGACACGTATTGATTGTTTTCCCGGATGATAATTGTAAAGTATCGTATCCTACACACCAGGAATAGAAGAACGTGATATCAACCACTCAGAGATTCATTAGTCATTAGTTGTTATTGATATATATCACTTTACCAAAGTACTCTCTACAAAACTGTGAATTTCAAGGTTAAAGATTGAATAACCTTGTAAAGTTCTAAATTTTGTTCATCAGAATAAAAGATTCATTCCCCAATAGCATTAAATGGAGGGGGGGGGGGGGGGGGGGGGGGGGGGGGGGGGGGGGTGATTCTCATTCTGATGTACAAAATTTAGAACTTTTCAAGCTATTCAATCTTTTCTAAATGAATGTGGCCGTTTTTCTGAAGAAGAAATAATTACATACTTCTTCACTATAATTTAATAACGATACTACGCTCTGTAAACACAAATAATATTCATGCATTGTATTTCTTTGTGTCCGTTGTAGATTACTCATGATGTATGACAATTTCATAATTTTTTGTAATGGGAGAGTGTGGCTATCTAAGATTTTTAATTGTGCGTAATCCTTTTGTTGTTTTTTGTCAATGAAATACGCCAAATTCAATTTAGATTCAGAATTGTGGTTTCCTTTCTGATTATCTTCGTTTTTTGAAGGAGACCTATTTGCACTTTGTTTTCGATGAATTCGTTTTATTTCCAGACTGCATTACTGCAGTTCCTTTTCATCCCGGACCTCCGCGAAAATAGCAGGCAGTAATATGAATAAATACAAGATATATATTTATATATATATAAATAAATAGATGAACAGTTCATGTAGGTAGTAAGATAGGGTAGATAGACATGATAGAATGATAGAAGAATACAACTACTGCCTCTATCTGCGAACAATTTGATAATTCAATGCAAAACTGGTGTATCAATACCTATCCATCTATTCATTTATTTATCTTTCTATTTAGATATCTATCTATATCGGTCTATTTATTCAATAAATAGACCGATATAGATAGATATCGAAATAGAAAGATAAATAAATGAATAGATAGATAGGTATTGATACACCACTTTTGCATTGAATTATCAAATTGTTCGCAGATAGAGGTCGTAGTAGTATTCTTTAATGTTTACAGATTCTGTGAAGCTATGGTATCCATTTGAATTCGGATGGTGTCAGTTTTTTTGTTAAATGTTACCTTGTCGGGTAGAAGACGAAGATGTTGGATCTGTATTTCTCGGTCAGATCAATTTCCCAAAGTGTGTAAATAAAATTTTAGGAAATACATGTACGGAGAAGTGTTAAATTTCACTTCTGATTTGAGTATTATATGTTTCAGATTTCTCTAGGAAGCCTCTTACTTTTACAGAAATATCAATCGTAGCGTCATCAATAAGAAATAAGAATGATATTGTGTTACTTGTACTGCAGTTTTTTGTCGTGTCGTTCCACCTATAACCATTGCAGCATTCAAACTTGCCGTTTCTTCTACAACATTAATATGAAATAACACTCATTATATGATATCTAATGATATGTCTGTGAATCGCTTAAGCAATTATAATTTTGTTACAATAATTATGTAAACATGTCTCAAATGTTAATTTTTTTGAAAATAACTGACGATTGCAAAAAAAAAAAAAAAAAAAATAGATTCCTTTTCTGTCATTTGACCAGTTTCAATTGATTTACGTGGGGATACTTAGTTCGTAACTGGACTTTCCGAATTGTAATCTTATAACGTAATGTGATATTTGAACTCTATCCAACACTAACCCTGCCTTCTACGAAGGTTAGTGTGGTAGCAATATGGCGGTATCGTAATGATACTGCGCATGTGTCAGTTTCCAAACGATGAATGTGATTGGCTGGAATATTTTACATGGGAAGCAAAACAGAACCTTGTAACCCCACTAACTAGGTACGTACTCTGGTACAAATTGAAGTGAGCCCATGGATGGCGTATTTTGGATACTTGTGTGTGTACATTGGTGTACGTTTATTGATATTAGGTATGGAAGGCTGTGCTTTTGATAGTTATATACCAGTTTTTCTGGTAGTACAATGTAACGACAGACTCTGCTTGTTTTGTAGTGAGAGGACATACTATCGATTTATCTAATTACGGGGGTATGAATGCATTAGATGGTAGCTTTATAATCAGCTAAACCGATTATACACAAATCCCATGCTCTGTGCAGGGTTTCAACAGTCTCGTTTAAAGTCAGCATTTCGCAAATTTTATGGTCGTTATAACGATCTACATGTAGTTTGCTAATACAACCTATCATTGGGTCAAATGCTGTCTGATGTGTTTCATACCGATTGTTAGGCCTTTCTTGGCACATTGATTTTGACTACGGATAACTCCGTTTACCTGATCAAGACACTTGATACAGGGCTCACGGCGGGTGTGACCGGTCGACAGGGGATGCTTACTCCTCCTAGGCACCTAATCCCACCTCTGGTATATCCAAGGGTCCGTGTTTGCCCAACTCTCTGTTTTGTATTGCTTATAGGAGTTCTAAGATTGATCACTGTTCGTTATCTTCATCTCGCATATGTACACCATGTAAAAACACGGACGTTAATTCCCTAGTTTCATATTCCTTGATGTAAGTGACTTATGCGTCATAGTGCTTTCATCGAGAAATTAAATAAATGAGAAAGCAAACGTTTATTTCGTACAAAACATTGGTTGATGTGAATCCATTCGTATTTGCATTTCGAATATGGTTTCAATTATGACAAATAGCATGATTATACGTACTCCCCAAGTACCCCTGTATTGTACATGCTGGCGTGGTGGACTTAGCTTCATAACCAAACTTGACAGTTTTTTCCATGGCCTCGAGCATTGTTTGATTTCAGTGATGAAAATGAATGGCTATGCAGAGTAAAACAGTTTCTTTCATATTCAGAAATGAAATCAAACTTTCTGATGGAACAATAATTGCTAATTAATCTACTAAACGTAATTGACGCAATTTAGATGTTATATTTTACAAGTTAGGGCGAATAGTGGAAAATGTATAGGAGAAGCTTTGTCTAATGAAATGTATTCATTTTAATCGCTAAATTCAATAGATTAAACAAATTTATATTTGTAATGTTTTCCTTTATGTGTTAGATTTGGAGGAAAATTGTTTGCCAGTATAGGAAGTAACCCCCCGACATTATCGTCACATTCTACATATACATCATAAAAAGTGAATAGAAATATTCTGAATCCTTTAAGTAACATGCAGAAATATATAGGTGCAATACATACCCTAAACACCTCAAAGCGCCTGACATTTCGAAATACGAAAACCAAATGATTGTCAGAAGAGTTACTGCATAAAAACCGTCCATATCGACGAGTTATTTCCATATGAAAGTAAAACATTCACAATTGAGGAAGTTAATGGGTCAACGGTAAAAATTAATAGAATTACGTCCAAGTCTTCACGATAGTAGATATACATTCGTGTAAGGAATCGTCAATGGAATTTTGTTCCGTATGTTTGAAACATCTAGGCCTGGAGGTTATAAAACTTTTATCGTACTCAAACTCAGCCATTTTTGTTTTGGGTATAACTCTAAGTAGGCTTTGAAACATACTCGAAAAATCTTGAGCATGTTCTCCATTTGAGTGTGAGCATGATTTTATAAGAGTTTTATAACCTTCACTTTTGACAATGTGTACGATTTAGAGAACATAGTTTGAGTCTGAGTATGAGAATGTGCTCAAAAAAGTTTTATAACCTCCAGGCCAGATGCGGAAGTTAGTGAGTCAAAGATTAAAAGGAAAAAAATAGATCTGAGTTCTTATGGTAGACACGACTAACCAGTCTTTCGAATTTTGTATTGAATTCTTAATTACTTTTCTGATGCTTATAAAACAAAATTAAACGGTGGATGACCTCTGTCAATCTTTGAAAAGTGAAATGAAATATGGCTTGGATTTCAACATGATCAAAAGGTGGTTATCAATTGTTGTAACATTTTCATACTGTTTTATTTACGCTAGTAATGGCTACTGTAGAACTGAGAAGTTTTATGTACAGTGTGATTTGAGTAAGTTTCATTATTCATAGTTTCAAGAGGGGAATTTATGGCAGCATGGATGTGACAGGTCATTTTATTAGACGTTTTATCTTATTACATTTGCCTCCCCCACCCCCTGTTTATCATCCCCCTATTTATTTCATTATGACAAAACTTTCGGTTGGTGTAGAGTATACGCAATCTGATCGAAATATGAAGAGTATGAGTAAAGGATAAGGTCCGAAAACTATCCATTCGAACTGTTATATAATGTACAAAACACACAAAAGATTACATAACAAAAATGTTTTAAAGTTCGTATAAAAATATTAGAAAACTGTATTCAAACGATAAACATTCAATGTTCATTATTGATTTATAGCTTTCTATTCTGACCTTTGACATGCATGCAAAGTACAGTCGGCAATCTTCGGATGATTCCGCTACGTTTCACACAGACCTCGGATGTGATTGGTTTAGGGATATGCACCGATTTGATGCATTTCTTTGCTGGAACTACATGTACCCGTTTACTCTTTTTCTGCTTCGTGTTTTTAAAATGCTTAAAGATGGCTACAGGCGACGTTTACATGGCGTTGCTTTTTGCAAGGGATTGCCTTGGCATACAAACAAATACTGTCACTTAAATTCTTTTAAAGTCTGTACAGCGAGAGTTTGGGGAAAGCGAGACTAGCGTGAATGTAAAAACCAAATATAGTGACAATCCGATCACGTCCGAGGTCAGTGTTTGAGGCAATATCTCACCAGAGGGCGTATTACGCTACGCGATAACACCTCTGTCAACGTCTGAATGTCAAGATTCTTGGCAAAACTTATTTCTACCTATTGCATTATAAAGTATGATTTTACAAATTTTAGTGTTAAGCTTAAAATCTTACAGTAAGTTCACAAAAACAACGAATTCCATGATTATTCTAGTATTATTGGATGAATGAATGAATGAATATTTATATAAAATCTATTAATTCGCTCAGGTGTCTCATATTTACCAGCTTCTGCGTTTATAAAATTCAGACAAGTGTTTGATTTGCTTAGATATGATCATTACAGTTTGATATGCTAAGTTAGTTTTAGTACGTTTTGATATGATTTTTAGACGTTGACAGAGGTATTAGTGGAGCGTAGCGGGAACGATAACTCTGGTTAGAGATTGTGTTCGAGGTATGAGCAACGCGAGAACCTCCGAGTGTACAACTAAAACAATATGGCGGTGTATTGCGTGGAGTAGAACTCTCGAGACTTCTCAACTACAACCTTTATTAGATTTGTTAATATGGAAGGCCATACCAGTCTAGAAGGGCATATGATATTTAATTAATTTGTAGTCAGTTTAATATTATGTTTGATAATTAATGAATTTTTAGTCGTTACCATTGAAAAGTTTTTCTCTGAACCATGCTTCTTGTATAATGATAGTTTTGCTCAAGCTTATTTATTGCTATGAACTGCTGCTAAGGTGAGCGATGTAGTCTCTTGTTTATTGCTATGAACTGCTTCTGAGGTGAGCGATGTAGTCTCTTGTTTATTGCTATGAACTGCAGCTGAGGTGGGTGATGTAGTCTCTTGTTTATTGCTATGAACTGCAGCTGAGGTGAGTGATGTAGTCTCTTGTTTAAATGACTTTACTTTTATTACTATCTATCTTCTAATTAAAGCAATTATGTGTCTAGGACTCAGTTCCCATAACTTCGATCCCAATCATACCTAATTTTATAAATCTCCTTGACTTGTTACAACTTGGTTACCGGTATGATAAATAGATTTGATACATCTAACTTTCATTTAGTGGGAATTTTAACACGTCCAGTTGTGCGTCTCTACAATGAAACTTGTAAGCTCGCGGCAAAATCCATCCAAATACTGCAATATATATACCTTTGACTTTTGATTTTTTAGTTTAAACTTTATTTCATTTGAATATGTCAACTTAAATATATACAATAATTAATATGCACACTGGATTCTGAAACAAGTTTTAGCAATTAACTTATATTAATCCGTTTCATTGAATTAACTTTAAATGGTAAATGTACATTTGCCCTTGTTGCATGACAAAGATGAAAAAGTAAAGAAAAATGAAAGAAAAAAACTTTAACAAGTAAACAAATAAACATTTGAAGAGATGTAAATAACATAAGTTCATAAACATATTCACAATATAAATATACAGGTGCATAACATACACGTTTATAACGGTCAGATAGAAATGAATATACAATAACTTCCAAACAAGAAATTACACCACTTTACAAATAGAAATGAAAAGAATAAGGACGCAGTTCAGTCTTCTTATGCAGCTTACTCTCTTCCGTTGTGACTGAAGAAGATTCAGCGGTGAATCTAGAATATCACAATTCAAAAGAATGTGAAGGTTTCAAGTCAAGAGATGAGACCTGGAGGTCCTGTTCTAATTCATCCGGCCAAAGACTACAGAACTGCAGCTATGTTTGAAAAAGTCTCAAAGAAGGATAACCTCTTTTTTGTACACATCAAAAGCTACGGGTTTGAATTGCTCAGCAAACTTGGTCCGATGCTAGAATTGGACTAGCTTTGATAACAGATTTAGGGCAAATCTCGGAAACATATAGATCAGATATAAGGAAACTATAATAACACAAATTATTATTTTTCCTCTCAGAAAAGTTTGCATTTTAGCTAATCTCGTGCATAATCCACATGATGACAGTATCTACTCAATCTTTTTCCAAATTTGTGGAATTTCTGAAGTCGAAGTTGAAAACTTTATTTTGAAAACTTGGTTGGTTATTTGTTTGTTTTACGCCCCGTCGAGAATTTTTCTCTCATATTGAGACGTCACCAATTGTAGGTGAAGAACCACACATTTAGACCTATGTTGAACACTTACGGCTGTAACTGTGAGGGTTCTTTAACACGGGACCTTCATTTCTAACATGGTCAGAAAAGACTATGAAAACTCCAGATACAAACTTGCTAATGCTTGATAGACAAATGTTTTCTGTTAAAACAATCAATCAAACTAAACCCTCTTTTACTATAAGACGTAATGTTTTCACATTAATCACCACTTGTTCTTCCGTTAACAGTTCGAACACCTGTAGATTTACACAGTTCTAATGATTGTTTCCCAAAAGTATTTATACATTGCAGTATTTTTGGCTGGAGCTAAATCTTCAGCCTAGTTATCGAAAATATTTAAGGTGAGTCCGTCAAGCGGAAGCCTATCAAATCTAATGTTGTCATCATATTCAGCTGTTCTGGCATTAAAATCACCAAAAATATATACGACACCCAATTATTATTATTATTTTTTTTTTTTTTTACCTTTTTGTAAAACTCTTCTAACTGTTCACATCAATTCATTCGTAAAAGGTAAGTGTTTTCTGGTGGAATATAACAAAATTCAAAAATGGGAGTTTTACATTCAACGTTGATACTGTGCATACTACACTATCAAATGTATTGATCATATAACCTTCTAAATATTTGTAAATGTGATCATCTAGTTTAATCCAGCATTCACATAAACAGATTAGGTCATACTTAGATATCATTGGTACGAACTCAACATTTTGTAGTTTTCCTGGTATTGATGGAGAAATATTCCACGCGATCAGCGAGAGTTCAGTTCGAACACTCTCTACGTGTTCCTCTGTGTTTCCTCCCGCGTTCGGTCCTGAACATATCAATGTCCTCTTCTTCGTCACCAGGCGCATACAGCTTGCTGTTTACAATGAGTTTATCTCTCACAAGTTTAACACTGTTTCCTTCGTCTCGCTACCGGTGCGTAACAGGTAGAAACTGCTTTCTTCTTTGGTTTATGTCTGGGGGGGTAACTGATCCTGGATACCATAGGGGGCGTTACGCAGCATGTAGCCCCCATTTTTAGCCATGTCACGTTTCCTGTTGTAAAGGGATTTGGCAACGATTGGCCTCTTCCTGTCACTCCTGGGTTTCCCGAAATGGTGAACGTTTCCAAATTCTATGTGCTGATATGTTAAAGCAAGAATGTTTGGGGCAGCCCCCATTTCAAAGTGTCCGAGGGCTAAAACGTTTTTTAAGTTGATTTTTAAATGCCATACTTATTATGATATCTAACGTAAAGTAGATTTCCTCAACCCCAAGTAGCCTAAGTTTATATGTTTGTTTACATCAACATCAGTGACGTGCATTTTCAGTAGAATTACGTAAAATAACGCACACGTCACAAAGGATTCTATCTATTTCGGAACATACACTGTACGTTTTGTTTGCGTTTTGTTTTTATTTCGAATAAAAAAGCCCCAGTATTTCAAACTTGATTTTTCACAAGGAATTCAAATTTAGGCTTAATTTTGCGACCGTTTGCCGTTTTATCGATTTTACCGATCGCTCACGCAATCGTATAATATATACCGGTATATACATGTACTAAACCACCTTCGGCAGCACTTATTTTAGCGCCATATTTTAGGGACCGGTATACTAGAAGTGTTCCAAATTTCAGAAAAATTCCATGGTATAGCTATAGGCAGTAAATAGAAAAATATCCATCAACGACGAAGTACGTACACATGATCCACATTTGATTACTTAGCAGTTTTGTCGAGTTGTTCGGCTCTTAGAGTGTAACAATTTTTACATAGAAAGATGGCCGTTTCTTGTGTCTTTCAAAAATGTACTAGAAAATACATTCTTATTATAAATACACTGGATTTAATTCTTATGATAAAAAAGCTCTGGTTAGACAATTAAGCACTTAATGCATTTGGATTGTTTAATAACAGGGAACTAGGATTTTGGAATTAACATTAAAGTGTAGATTCAGCTCGTCAACGAATTTTGATATTTTTTACCTATCGTAAGTTAATATTTTACTATTGTTACAATATTTCTTTCAATCATTAATTGTAAATAAGTCTTATTAATTGTTTAATTCCCTTTGTTAGTAATTTCTGCTGCGCTACCAAGGGTTTGTTCTGATCCATAACAATACTCGAATCTGAGTGGCCGAAAAACAGTTGAAAAAACATTACATTTCCCTTTGAAAATAGAAAGCACGCGCTCCAGGGTGATTATATATATCAACGGATAACAGTGCTTGAC
The DNA here is from genome assembly GCF_947568905.1 of Ostrea edulis. NCBI lineage: Eukaryota > Metazoa > Mollusca > Bivalvia > Ostreida > Ostreidae > Ostrea > Ostrea edulis. The sequence continues at coordinate 54,397,884 of NC_079166.1, read as the reverse complement.
AACGGATTATATTATGAAAATATTGCATGTAGTTGAGGGTAACATTGAACATTTTTACCCCAAGAAAACCATTGTCACCCGAGGCGTATAAATATATATATACATCTTTATCTCTATGATGGTGGGTTCACACTTTTACGGTGAAGAATAAAATTTAGGAGGTGATGTATATTGTTTGTCAATCAATCATTAAATCAATCAATCAATGAATCCAGCAACCAATGTTTTATTTTATAGCAATACAAAGTAAAGCATTGAAAAATATATTGACACAGATATTACAAAATAAAAGCAAACAGTCGTGGAAAGGATTAGGTTACCAAAACGGAAAAAAGAAGACTGTTTAACCTGGAGAACGAACTCTCTCCCTGATCACTCTTATGAATTTACATAATCTGATTCATGTGTTTCTGTTAGTTACATTATTATTTCATATCCAAGGCTTGTGAATGGCTGACAATATCCCAAGTACAAAGAGAGCTCTAAAAATAAACAGAACAATATATAAACTGCACACACAATATCAAGACTATATTTAGATTATACCATAACTTAAAAAAAAAAATGTATACCGCATCCGGTAAAAAACCCAAACCTTTCATTGTTTTCATATGAAAAACCATATCTTCAAATAAATACTCGAACAGCTAAGCAAAGGAAGTTAAAAGCAAACGCCACATATTAGCATACTTTCCAGGTGCATTGTATGATAAATACATTGTAAAGTTCTATAATCATTATCAATACAATTATAAAGTAATATATGATAAATACATTGTAAAGTTCTATAATCATTATCAATACAATTATAAAGTAATATATGATAAATACATTGTAAAGTTCTATAATCATTATCAATACAATTATAAAGTAATATGTGAAATGCATAGCAAGCCGATTTGACTTTTAAAATATCAGTACACTCGTACCTCGTTTTTTTTGTTTTTTTTTGTTCCCGCAACAAGTAACAATAGCGTATATTAGATATTAGGGTAAAGCACAGGAGTCATGATCAGCTCATGTATATATATATATATATATATAAAATCTATAGCGTGTGTTGTGTATATATATATAATCTATAGCGTGTGTTGTGTATATATATATAATCTATAGCGTGTGTTGTGGGTATGTAAGCAGTACATTGAAATTGTCCGACTTGTGTGGGTTATGAATGATGTGTTAATTTCACTCAAATTATGACCGTGATTTAAAACTAATTAATTAACAGAAGTGTTGCATGATGTATGATGATAGCCTTTTAAGCCTGCAAAATAAAAATGTTAAAGCCAGTAATAATATGGTAACAGTTCTCGTTGATACATGCGGCACATGATTTCTACTTACAAGTCAATCTTCAAAATTTTCAAGAAATACAAAATATTTGATTTCATAAAAGAGATCATGTCAAACACAGTTTTTCATAAATTGTCTTTGAAAACATAATGTCAAAAACGGGAGAAAGTCTCAATTTTACTCAAATTCAGTATGCTAATTCCTGTGAAGTTTTTTTTTTCATTTTAGAAAGCAGAGGTAGCAGCTTTGGACATACAAAATTATGTGTACCGAACAAATGAAGGTATGGTATAAATATAAACTTGGTCCAGACATGTATTCTGTTTTCTAGAAGATAAACTGCGTGACGAATAGCCATACGAAAATTTAAAACGACACGATTCCGTCATTTTGATAAAATTGAAAATATATTGGCTTGCATCGGGAACCTATCACAAAATGCTTTATATTTTAATCAAACACACGAATATTGATTTTGATTGGCAAACAGAGTCCTTATTTTGGATAGTAATTCATTTGTTATTAAATAAAAACACAAAATTGTATCGTGAATTTTCTATGTGCGACGTCAAAAAGACGTTGATATCCAGACCATATCTGTTGTGCATGTATATTCTTCTTATATATATATATATATATATATATATATATATATATATATATATATATAAACTTTAATATTGTACATATATGAAAACATTTCTCGTTGACACATGTGGCCCATAATTTTTACTTGCATGTCAAAATCTGGAGAATTTTCAAGAAAAGATCGATGGTAAAAGGTCATCAACCTTTGTAACGTCATATTCTGAATTGATAGTTGATTTAATTTTTCTCACATACTGAATTTCGAATATCAGAGAATCGAAAAAAGTATCAATTTCATGGATGGAAAGGACTTGTCGAACTTGGGTTATAATAAATATGGAATATACACATTTCTAGTATCCACTATACAAAGGTCATATCTCACATACAATATGTGAAATGATTTCTTTCAGGTTAGTCGTAAATGCCAATAATTATTCATTACTATGGCATCTTATAACAAGTTGCAAATAAATCACAGCACATTATGAGATATTACAAAGGCTAGATATTTCATCTTTGTGTAACGTAGGTAGAATATAATAACAAAGTCAATACAAACAACAAAGTAAACAAAACAGAAGTACTGAAAGATGAAAAATCTAAAAGTGACAACCAAAACAATAAAACAGGTAATACATATATTATTATAATCTACATGCTACTACACACACTGAATACTCTTTACTTATGTCCCACCACGACATGTTCAAAATAAGACTACACTTCACAAACAAAAATTACATAAAACATCTGCTTCGCAGAAGAAAAGTGTTTGTTCGTAGTACCGCAGAATTTAACGTCTTGGTCTGGCTTTTTCTGTGTACATGGTATAAATACACAACCACACATCTGTTGCTTTGGTATTCAAAACTGAAACCGGTATTTTCTGGATTAAATCCGTTACATCCGGTGGTTCGTGTACCTTTGGTGGTATGATATCGTAGCAAGGAGTCTGACTGTACTCCATCAAAGTGTCTCTCAAACTAAAATATTCAATGAAAGAGAGTGATATAAAAATAAGCAAGAGGTACTGTGAGCAATGCTCACTAAGAATACCCCCCGCTTACCCCTATTTCCCAAAGGGTGTCGTTAATAAGTATAAATTACCTCTTTCCTGAGTATCAAAATATGGTATGTCTTTGTAGAAGAAAATGGAAGATATAGTCCGAACACAAATTCATGGCATCAACCTATAATTTTGACCTTGATATCATAGGTCAAGGTTATAAAGAGGTCAGGAATGTACATGACACATAGTCTCATGGTGATACACCCATGTCTTATGGTATGACTATGTCAAAACCCTATAATCAATTTTGACCTTGAGGTTAAAGTTCAAGGTCATATAGAGGTCATAAAGGTACCTGACATATCGTCTCATGGTGATACACTCATGTGTCAAATATGGTATGCCTATGTCAAAGAACAAAGAAGTCATGGTCCTGACACGAATCCATTGTAAAACCTTTAATTTTGACCTTGAGGTCAAGGTCATATGGAGGTCATGAATATACATGACACATCGTCTCATGGTGATACACTCATGTGTCAAATATGGTATGCCTATGTCAAATAACAAAGAAGTTATGGCCCGGACACGAATCCATTGTAAAAAACCTCTAATTTTGACCTTGATGTCAAGGGTCAAGGTCATATAGAGGTCATGAAGTTACTCGACACTTCGTCTCATGGTGATCCACCTGTGTGCCAAATATGGTATGCCTAAGTCAAAGAACAAAGAAGTTATGGCCCGGACACGAATCTGCAGACAGACAGACGGACGGACGGACAGACAGAGTGATTCCTATATACCCATCTGAACTTCGTTCGGGGGGGGGGGTGTATAATAATGAACACGTTATGTTTCCATTTCCTGATTGTACGAGATTTAGTTTTGAATTTTAACTGACATTCTGCAAATATTGGTTATGAAAATAGTGCACACTCAAGATAGCGTCAGGGCAATTCTCCTTTTTGACATTTTTGTTGTTGGCCAATTTTGATAAAAAATGGTATTACCCGTGAGTAAATAGGAATCCTCAAAGGAGAGGAGGGGGTGTAAATCACGAATGCACAAATGGATTAGCATTTATTAAACCCTATACAGTTTCCTTGTTTCATAGATAATACAGTTTACCTTAGTGTTGCCATATCGAAATCCTCATCAGCTGGGACGGTTATCTGTAACAGAATGCACTCAAACATCATTTCAATGAGGATTTTCATTTTCTCTAATGGAATCTCCTTGCTCTTGAACATAATTTGTACATCCCTTCTTTCTGTGCCATCCATCTCCTTCCTAAACTCAGAAGGAACACCTTCAAATGCGTCCTACAATTTAAAAAACAAACTTTTGTAATATGGTTCTGTTACATTTCTAAGAAAGGAACTAGGTTATGTACATAGGGGGATTTTCGAACTTTACTCTATAATTTACTGACTAAACAGCTAGAATAATACTTAATCAGTAATTACCTTGAACTACAATGTTTTTTAGAGTGACACACTTGTATCAAACGAAAGGGGTTAACACTGTATTAATTCTTTCTTCTCCGATAAACTTGAAAATAAGATTTTCCTAATACTTTCTCACGATAAGTTACCATGAAACAGTTTCTGCGTAAAAGAGAATTTTGATTGAAAATTCTAATTAACTCAAAATCGATTAAATCTAATCAAATTATCTAAATAAATAGTAAGGACAATGCGTAAACATGCAAAATTCGATTGTAAACAGGGAATTACACGTAGATCTGGATAAAGTCGAGAGAGATGTATGTAAAAGTGTCAGCCCGGGTTTTCATATATCATCCGGATCTCAAGACACGACATAACCAAACACGAATTTCCATCACACAAAAAACGAAAATATCATTAAATGTGCAGTCACGTGACAGAAAACCTCACATGATTTCCATCTATTATACCCTGTCACCTAAGTCACGTGACAGAAAACCACATGATTTCTATTTATTATACCCTGTCACCTAAGTCACGTGACAGAAAACCACATGATTTCTATCTATTATACCCTGCCACCTAAGTCACGTGACAGAAAACCTGCCACCTAAGTCACGTGACAGAAAACCACGCATGATTTCTATCTATTATACCCCGCGACCTAAAATAATTTTTTTTCAATTGCGAGTATTCCTTTACAAACAAGAGTACCGCAAACGGTACATAGTACGCCCGTGAAATGCTTACATAGGGTGTTTGTCTTGTGCTATAATTTGTATAACTTTGCTTCAGGTATTATCAGCCATCATGAGGCTGTGACAAACTTTCATATGAACAAAGGTTCTTAGCTTAAAAATCTAGATTTCCTCAAAATGGACCAAGTTTAACAACCAGTAATATTTTCAAAAATGGAAGAAAATCAAAAGCCTCCCCCAGATGCACATCTTCAATACCCATACAAACACTCCACAAAATACGATGGTCATCACTTGAAAACTGTGGGAGGAGTTGGGCGGACAAATTATGTACCCTCCATAAAATATTAATTTCCAAATAGACTAAGTTCAACAACCTGCTATTTTCTCAAAAATTATAGAAAATCGAAATCATCCCACATGCACATCTTCAATACCCATACAAACACTCCACAAAACAAGAGATGTTTGTAAAACACATATGCCCCCCCCACCCCCCCCCCCCCCCTGGTGCAAAATTGAAAAGGGTTATACACACACATCATTCAATTGATAGTAGTAACATCAATTCAAAATATTGAGCAAACGATATCTTCCTATGTTAAGAGTGAATTGACCATGTGACCTAAAAATCAATAGGGGTCATCTCCTTATGCTGTACCAGTGTACCAAGTTTGGTGTCAATCAAGTAAATAATTCTTAAAATATAGGAGACAATATATTACTATGTCCAGTTCAACAATTGACTTTTGACCTCAAAATCAATATGGGTCATCTTCTCCTGAAGATGTACCAGTGTACTAAGTTTGATGTCTATCAAGCAAATGGGTTATCAAGATTTTGAGTGGACAGTATATTACTATGTCCAGTTTTACCTTTGACCATGTGACCTCAAAATCAATAGGAGTAATCTCTTCCTGAATATACACCACTGTACTAAGTTTGATGTCTGTCAAGCAAAGGGTTCTCAAGATATTGAGCGGACAGTATATTCCAATGTCCAGGTTGACCCTTGACTTTTAATCATGTGACCTCAAAATCAATAGGGATCATCTTCTCCTGAAGATGTACCAGTGCACCAAGTTTGATGACTGTCAAGCAAAGGGTTCTCAAGATATTGAACGGACAGTATATTACTATGTCCAGTTTGACCCTTGTCCTTTGACCTTATGACCTTAAAATCAATAGGGGTCATCTTCTTCTGAAGTTGTACCAGTGTACCAAGTTTGATGTCTGTCAAGCAAAGGGTTTTCAAGATATTAAACGGACAGTATATTCCTATGTCCAGTTTGACCCTTGACCTTTGACTATGTGACCTCAAAATCAATAGGGGTCATCTTCATCTGAAGATGTATTGGTGTATCAAGTTTGATGTCTGTCAAGCAAAGGGTTCTCTAGACATTGAATAATCAGTATATTCCTATGCCCAGTTTGAACCTTGACCTTTGACCACATGACCTCAAAATCAATAGGGGTCATCTACTTCTTAGGATGTACCAGTGTGCCAAGTTTGATGTTTTTCAAGCAAAGGATTCTCAAGATATTGAGAGGACATTGTATTCCTATGTCCAGAGTAGATTGACCTTTGACCTTTTGACCTGAAAACCACTACTCATAACCAACCCATATATGAAATATCATTATCATCAAGTGAATGGCTCTCAAGATATTGAGCGGACAACATGCAGTCTACCAACCGACCGACCGACAGGTGCAAACCAATATGCCCCTCTTCTTTGAAGGGGGCATAACAAGAAGGCTTTCACTTGAAAATTGTGGGAGGAGTAGGACGGAAAAATTATGTACCCTCCATATAATGATTATTTCCAGATAAAGTGGCAAAACTCCAGGAAAAAAGATTGAAATGGATCAAAATTGCAGTATGATCTAGAGTGACCCACAAAGAAGCTACACAGCAAGTTTCAGCATGATATGTGAAAGGGAAATGAAATCATAAAGAGAAAACCCCGAACGGACGGACGGACGTACAGACATCGCTGTACCATAAATACGTCCCGTCTAAAGACGGGCGTATAAAAATTACACACACAATGAACATTTAAATATTTTACTCGTTTAAAGACTATGTCAAACTTATGAATTATTCTGTTAAATCATGTACCATGGAATGAATTTTGATTTTGAGGAAACCGTAAATATTTTATAATGATACATGTAAAGTTTACTTTGTCACAATCCAATTCATTCAGTAAACAATCGGACTTTGCTATCATATAATAGCATTACAGATTTCAAAAAAAAAAAAAACCCCAAAAAACAACAACAACAACAACAACAACAACAAAATTTAAAATAAAAAAAAAAACCAAAAAAAAAAAAAAAAGAAACTCGATGAAAATAGATGAGAAAGAAGATGCCAGCATATAAACTTAATCATCAAAACATGACGTGTGTGCCCATACCTCCTCAAAAGACGACTGATTCTTAGTTTTAGTCAAAGCAAGAGCGATCCAAAGGGCTTGAGCATGCTTACATTGACACGCCATCTTCACCTGTCCAGAATAAATATATTTACTATCTTTAATAATATATTCATAATTATAAACACAAAAACATCATTCTAAACTTTTAGAAAAAATGCAGAAATCTGAACATAATAATATAATCGTTCAAATGTTAGAACCGATGTTAATTTTTGTTAAAGAAGTAGGTCAACCTTCAAGGTCACAAGGTAAAAACGATTTGCTTGTCAATAGGAATACAAATGAATATTAAGGCCTTAACACCATCCTTTTAGAAGTTAAGGTCAAGGTTAAATATTTTGCGGATTAACCGACAGAGAGACAGACGGACACACTAATAAAATTACTGCCAAATATCTGATTACGGGGGCATAAGAAGGGAAAGAAAAAAAAACCTGTAATTGAGAACCTTTTGTGATGGAAATGGACTTTCAATTTGAAGAGTAGCCGACATGAAGCTTTCCAGGTTCATTTCAATGTCTCCTCCGACAGATCTTAAAAAGCTGATGGCAATGTCAAGTTTTTTCAGCGAATCACAAATGTCAGGATACGATCTGAATTCATGACAAATCTCATGGACAACCACTGGTGCGAGAGGTTCCTATTGTGAAAGGTTTATTCGCTAATACATGTAAATATATGTTACATATTACACACAATAATTGTTTACAGACACGCACAACATAGTAGATATTTCATTTGCGCGAGCTTTGACTGACAGTTTTGAAAATAAAATAATAGCATGTAGTGTTGGGATTGAGATCTTGTGTATGTATTATTAATATTTGCATCCTTTATTTCTAAATGAAAGCTACAAGGCATGATAACATTCGTGGATATACCTGTTTGACATTTTTCCTAAGGTCTCTAAACACCCCCGCATTCGTTCTTTCTGAGGCGTATGTCATGATTGGGAACTGTCGAATGGAGAAAACAAAGGACTGTACAAATTTGTACGGTAAAGAGGAAGTATGTTCTACATAGTTGACACAAAACGCCCCTTTGATATCCCGTGATGCACAATAAGTATAATTAATAATAAAAATTAATTGTCTATTTGTATGAGAGACTGAGACAGATAGAGAAATCAAATTACCTCTGTGAGAGGCATGTCTACAACAGATTTCGAAAACAGAATTCTATCCGTTAGTTGTCTTTCCAGGTCAGCAAAATTGTACTGCACTCTCGTCCCTTTTTCTACTTCAAACGTGTATTGACAATTGGCCATAACTATTGGTAAAATGTCTTTTGTAGGGTTAAAGCAAATGAGATGTGCAGTCGTCAGGTCCTTCAAATGGATCCTCGGTAGATCTTTATACCTGCAACAGTATAATTAATGATAATGACAATCATTATTCTAATGTATTTACATATAATTAATGATAATCAATCATTATTCTAATGTAATTATAGATAATTAATGATAATCAATCATTATTCTAATGTAATTATAGATAATTAATGATAATGACAATCATTATTCTAATGTAATTATAGATAATTAATGATAATGACAATTATTATTCTAATGTTATTACAGATAATCAATGATAATGACAATTATTATTCTAATGTAATTACAGAAAATTAATGATAATGAAAATCATTATTCTAATGCTATTACAGAAAGTTAATAATAATGACAATCATTATTCTAATGCTATTACAGACAGAAATTTAAGGCATTACAGATAATTTACGGAACTTACTGAGAATTTTTTCTTCTGCAATATTCCATCAAGAATGTGTTCTGCTTTTTTAGCAAGAAGTATAAGAGTGCATATGAACATAGACCATTGTCTTGGAATGTTGGTAGTAAGTAGGAAATGGGATCTTTTTCAGTGATCAGTTTCTGACTACATTCTATGGGCAACTGGCGGTTTCCTTTTGGGGTCAGGAAAGCTGAAAAAAGGTTGAAAATGAATTCATCATTATTCAGAATATAAGTATGCGTTGGTTTCTGTTTATGTAGATGACCTTAAAACTTTCATGATTCGAATGAATTATCTATTTGGAATTTGAAATTGTCTTCAATGAATATATTGCATGGATTTTTAGTTTTCCCATTTTCAGTTCAGCAATATATTCGCATTCTATAAACCTTATTGCTGGATTTCATTTACGAAGTCACAATAGACTCAATATGTGTTTATAAACAGGTTTAGAATTTTGTGATCTCGTATTGATGATGCGAATATTTTTGATAAACTTACTGAACGTGGCTAAATGTTCTCTGACGCAGCGCCATGCTTCAAAAAAGTCTTTCACAAGTTCACCCAATCCAAGCTCCTTCCCTTCTGTGTACATAACGAAAGCATGAAAGGTGAAGATAGCGAACAGTGATCAATCTCATAACTCCTATAAGCAATACCAAATAAAGAGTTGGGCAAACACGGACCCCTGGACACACCAGAGGTGGGATAAGACAAACACGGATCCCTGGACACACCAGAGAAAGGATCAGGTGCCTAGGATTGGTAGGCATCCCCCGTCGTTCAATTTATGTATGTTCAATTTTAAAACTCTCATCAATGTTATTTTTTTCTTCTTGGATTGATCGTGTATTTTCGATAAAGTTCTTAGTGTTGTGAATTTGTGTGAAAGATGTAGGATTGATTTGCATGAAAACCTTCCAGAATATAAGATTATGTATCTTTACAAGAACAAAAAATATCAATAATGAAATTCTGACGGATTCTGAAGACTAAGAATATTGTTATTAAGGAGTCTACCTTTGGCTAACATTTTCTCGATGGACAAGTGTGCTGCATCTGCTTTCTCTAGTCGATCTTGGTAAAGTTGTACCAATATCTTTTGAAGTTTTATGATATTCGGAATCAATCTAATTGCTTTCAAATGATGCTCCTAGAAATATGTAAATTCCAATATACTAGCATATAAAACAAGATGTACTGTGAGCAATGCCTCACTAAGAATACCCCCCGCTTACCCCAATCTCCCAAAGGGTGTTGTTAATAGGTATAAATTACCTCTTTCCTAAGTGTAAAAATATGGTATGCCTTTGTAGAAAAAATGGAAGATATAGTCCGAACACAAATCCATGGCATAAGCCTATAATTTTGACCTTGAGATCAAAGGTCAAGGTCATAAAGGGGTCATGAATGTACATGACACATAGTCTCATGGTGATACACCCATGTCTTATGGTATGACTATGTCAAAACCCTATAATCAATTTTGACCTTGAGGTTAAAGTTCAAGGTCATATAGAGGTCATGGAGGTAGTTGACACAACATCTAATGGTGATACACTCATGTGTCAAATATGGTATGCCTATGTCAAAGAACAAAGAAGTCATGGCCCTGACACGAATCCATTGTAAAGACGTTTAATTTTGACCTTGATGTCAAGGTCATATGGAAGTCATGAAGGTACATGACACATCGTCTCATGGTGATACACTCATGTGTCAAATATGGTATGCCTATGTCAAAGAACAAAGAAGTTATGGCCCGGACACAAATCCATTGTTAAAAAAACCCTTTAATTTTGACCTTAAGGTCAAGGGTCAAGGTCATATAGAAGTCATGAAAGTACCGGATACATCGTCCCATGGTGATCCATCTGTGCCAAATAGGGTATGCCTATGTCAAAGAACAAAGAAGTTATGGCCCGGACACGAATCTGAAGACAAGACAGACAGACAGACAGAGTGATTTCTATATACCCCCCAGAACTTCGTTCGAGGGGTATAATTATGATTGCATAATAGCAAAACTCCATGGTTCGCCTTAATCCAATGTTGTCCGATATCTGATATACATTGATTACTGGGGGTGTTAAATACAAGTTCAGTATCTGAGGTTGTATGACAGAATGATATCTAGCCTCGGTATTACCTCATCCAGGAAGATACGAAGTATCATGAAGGCGTCTTTTGGAGCCTGTGCAAGGAATGTACGGGAGAGGTGGGATATTGTTATTTGGGATCTGTATCGCCAAACAATTGGCATATTATGAAGTTTGTTCAGGTCGATGGTTTCTGTAGGATCTTCCTCCTCAATCAGGAGACACGCCAGAGGATCAGACGCTGCAATATTTAACATTGAATTAAGAAAACAACACTTAAACCTAACCTGTAATGGATAGTGATAACAATCAAGTGACATATTCGTCGAAGTCAACATTGTATTGTATAAAATTCGTTATCTATTACATGATCTTGATTACTTAACAGAACAGCAATTTCATAATTTCAATACAAACAATTGCAAACATTATTTTGACACTTTACCTAGTCGAACGTCCTTTCCCATTTCGGCATTTACTTCTTGAATGGCGTTATCCATTTTCTAAAATAGAGTAGCAATATGAAAACTTGGTTTATTAAAGAATATTACACTTCGCAACTTTGAGTTGACTCGCAACAATCGAAAAATGCAGTTTAATGAAAATAAAGTTGACCTTGAATATGGAGCGCAGAAACGTTGTTGTAAATAATTCTTCCCATTTCCGTCGAGTGTCTTTTCGTGCTAAAAGACAGATGTCCTCCTGATTCCCTTGAACTGGAAAAAAAAGTCACGATACTACATCGTCTGAAAAATATTATAATGCATGTAACAGAGAAAATAATGGAAAAAAACCCGTGTAAAACCTCCATCTTCTGTCATGAAATTTTTGCAAATGCAGTGCAGCAAAAGGTAGACGTCCTCGGCACTTTTCCCGGTCGCCTTCTGTATAACCAGAACATCCATCTCCATATGTCTCCAGAAAAAGTCACGTACATTGTCCTCGGGCACATTTGGTTTAGTTAGTGTTTGTATTGCCTACATAACGAATAAAACATTTCAACATTCAAACTTATGTGTGTATTAAGAATACAGATGAGACGAATATGTAATATTAATATTTAGTTACAGCTGACGGTTTGCTTATACTTATAATCACCTTTGGATAGTTACATCCTCCTAGATACATTGACATATGAGTGAAAAATCTCAACACAGCACACTCTAAAGGCGAAAGATCTCGTTCAGGTGTAGCAGTCCTTTGTCTACTGTTAGCGTCACCCAGTATGTGACCTTTTGCTGTCATGTCCTCTCTTTAAATTAAAAAAGAAACTGTTATCACTTACATTTTGCAAGACCTTTTCCGCGAACTTTATATTTGTTGGATTTATTGCTTTAAAACAGAGAATTCAATCAATATGAACTAACAAGTATTCTTCGGTTGGTAAACAAATAAATGACAGATTTCCTCTGTTTGAAATCTTTTTTCAGAATAAGGATTAGAAATGCAGTTGGTAAATGTTTTCGAATAAAGTCCTCCATTGTTGTTTCCGCTTGTTGCTTTATATGATGCGGCAAGCTTACAATGCAAGTAAGATCGCGAGTTATCACATGATTTCAAGAGTTAATGAAAGGATCTTCATATTTTATACATTGAATGTGTTTACTACGCGAGCTTGTAATCATAAACGAATCGGATACTTGTATACTGGTGGATAGGGATTTCTGTTTTTGTCAAATTTACAAATATTGGGAGCAAGGATCATTTAAAAACATTAAAACGACCTGTCCTTAGGATTGTAAGGTGACAAGAATTCAACTTTGTTATCAAATGATCTGCAATCACGGTAATTGCTCATATCGTCATAATTGTCTGATTTATGCAAATATTTCACACGTTACACAACATTAGGCCACTTAAGCTGGAAAGATATGATGAAAATCCTACGGATGACTTTTGTATACATAATTTTGAAGGGTATATTATTTTTCTAACCTGAAAGTACTCCTGATTATAGGGTCACTAGCCTTATGTTTATTCGTACTTCTATGAAATGGTAAAACTAAACATACATACTGAAAATTTATTCATCGTTCCCAGTTAATGCATCCGTTTAATGCATAGTTATATTTTACAACGTCGAATGGGACAGTTGTAGCTTTCGAAGACAAAGGTGTGTTTGTGAAGCACCGGTTACCCCTATTATGTAGTTGATTAAGGCCAGGGTTAAACATATTCAAAAGTAGGTCAAACCCCCAAGGTTAAGTTCACACAGTAAAACATTTTCGTACCCAAAGAACGGTCTTACCACAACAAATACACAAGTTAATATGAAAGTCCTAGCTACATGTTCAAAAGTAATGAACAGGATTAAATTTTCAGCAGACAATCAGGCAGACCAAAAACTATATGCCACCCGATTACGGAGGTATAAAAAATCTAGTTGATCATAGTGCAAATTCCCGTCTCGTCCCTTGCCTTTTCCAAGTTCACAAAACATGGATGCCATTTTTAATAGGGGAAACACTATACGTAACACACAGTGTACGGTAAGTTTTTCAATCGAAACAGGCTGCTGATAAATAAATTCATGTTCCAGGGGTTTTAATAGTCTCAGTTCAAATCTGCATTTCGCTAATTCTATAGTCGTTATAACGATGTAGATTTAGGTCAAATGTTGTATGATGTGTTTCATACCAATTATTAGGCCATTCTTGTTCATTGACTACGGATTACTTCATTTACCTAGTGAACATAAAGGGCTTGCGGCGGGTATGACTTTTCAATAATGGTGCTCATTCCTTCTCGCCACCTGTTCCTACCTCTGATATCACCAGGAGTCTGTGTTTGTCTAATTCTAACTTTTGTATTCCTTATAGGAGTTGTGGGATTGATCACTGTTCGTTATCTTCGCCTTTTCACCATCTTATTTTTCATGATATAATTTGTGATTCTTTTTTAATCAATTATTCTTATTGAGTTTGATACACACTACATATGCATGAACAATTGAAGATAACGAATAATGACCAATACACTCCTATAGGGAATACAAATGGGAGAGTTGGGAAACGCGGATTCCTGGACATATCAGAGGTAGAAAAGGTGCCTAGGAGGTGCTTATTGACAAGTCACACCCGCCGCAAGCCCTTTATGTTGATTAGGTAAATGTAGTATTCCGTAGTCAATGAAGGGCGATTGCAGAACCCTGGGCACACCAGAGGTGGTATCAGGTGTCAAGGAGGAGTAAGCATCACCTGTAGACAAGTCACATCCGCAGCAAGCCCTCTATCTTGATCACCGAAAAGGGGTAATCTGTAGTCAAAAACAGTATATAAAGAAGGTCCTACAATCGGTATGAAACAAGTCTGAGGATTTGACCCAGTGATATCTTCTATTTGCAGATTAAATCATTATAACGACCATAGAATATGCAAAATCTTGACTTTAAACGAGACTGTTGAAACACCTGTAACAATAACTTATTTGTCAGTAGCTTGCCTCGTTTTATACGTTGATCATGCGCAGAACACTTTCTCATGTATAGAATCGTTTGAGAGACATAAACATCACATGTAAATGATAATAGTCATTGGAGTATTGCTACACAAGAATGGGAAGCTGATAATGGGAAAGCTAAAGTTGAGATATCTTGTTTGTCATATGTTGTGAGGTAGCCATTGACATCTATGTTCAATAACACTTATAAATACGAAGCAGATATGGAAAACTCTGTATTTTATTTTCCGTTTACTGGGATATATTGAATCAACATTGACATGAATGAAAATAATTATTGTGACCCGTCGCAGATTTATCTAAATGTCGAGTTGAAGGTCACAGCAAGATTTTGTTTCTTCTTTTAGAAGCTTTTGAATAAATTCTACTTTATAAGAATAGAAAAGCAGGTGAACTAAAATTGGAACATACATTTTGCCCATGCGAATTCGAGCAGACTGTTGATAGACCTGGATCACGAGAAACGATGCAAATATTGTTAATGAGGAACTTCAGCATGTTTTAATATAAACTTTAGAGTACCCGTGTGTAGAATTAGAGTGGTGTTAAACAAATATCTTTTAATGACTGGGCACACTTAAGTATACATAACAACACACTTTTTGAACTCAAATAATAAGAATGATCTTGTATTATCATTTCATGATAATGTTTGAATTCTAATCAGAGTTGATTTTGAATATTTTAAATACACGAATTCAAACAAGAACCCATGAAGAGGTGAAGATAACGAACAATCTCATACTTTTTAAGGAAAACAAAATACAAATACAAGAACTGATTTACCCCTGATCCAACTTGTTTTCCTGCTGCAGATTGTAATCTCTTCCGCCAACCTTCTGACCACAGTCCGGACACCGTGAAAGTGTTGTTGGTTGGCCACACTTAAAATTTGACGCAGAAAATTGTCAATTTCATGACACAACAGCTGAAGGATGATCATTTTAAACAAAAATTAATTGTTTACTTACATCACCAATGAAGTAGATATGACCATTTGGACATCCTGAAATTTTCAAATATTATTCAATTACATAATAATTTAAGTAAACTTTTAATTCTTTCTGTTTTGATTAATTTTGAGGTCATGTATGCTATTGGATGCTCATCTTCGGGAGTGAATAATGCAAGTATATCAAATCAAAATATTTTATGCATGATAAATGGTGCTTAGATTAAGGCTGTGTTTGTTTCCCATATTCAACGGGAAAATGTTCGACTCCCATCCATTAATAAAATCACATTTTCGTATATCAGAGTACGAGTACCAGACATCTGCGGATTTTTTCCTGTGCAGGTTGAGTTTGTGTACGCTTCTTCTTGAACTTGATAAAAGTGATTTCTCATTAATTTCGGTCACCAATTATCTTTTTAAACCACAAAACAGACTACTTTTTCTAACGTAGGAATTAAATTGGTTGGGTTGATAAGCGCGATAATTTGATCTAGGCCTAAACTGATTTTTGGAAGTGTACGTGTGAATGATGAAATAGTAGGTCATCAATCTTGTAAAGAAAATTAGTTCCCCTTACTATTCATCCTCTGATACAGTGGTTTTTATTTGGTCAATTGTATAGTTACTAAATGATGATTGCTGCAATTTATACGTTCAAGTTTTTTCTCGAACGATGTATAATTTAACAGGCTCGTCACAATTCAAACATGTCTACAAGGAAACACACACGAGCATCGCAAACGGTACATCATACGTCTGTGGAACAGTGGTAACAAACTTTCAGATAAAATCTATATCGTTAATGAGGAAAAAGTGCAGGGAACTAGTTGACCTACTTTTAAGCTTAAAGTAGGTCTTGGTGCACCAATTAAGCTGAAATGCAAACTGAATCTGTATTGCTGTGAGAGGAAGGTTTTGACTACATTTTAAGGATATATTTGTATCCGTAATGAAAACAAAACTGGAAAACTGTTTCACCTATTTTTAGCCCTTTAGTAGGTCACGGTATACCAATTCAGCTAAAATGCAACCTAACTCTTAAGCTTTTCGAGGGAGAAATTGTGGCCAAATTTCAATGCTGTACTTTGATCCCTTGCGGAAAAATGCTCGAAAAACATTACATCGGACGGACACACGGACTGACGTAAGGACGGGCGGAGGCACGGGCAGCGTTATGAAAATTGGCGTATAATAAAACTATACGACAAGATATTATTTGTCAAAATTGAGTTTATTGAAAAGTGAATTAATTAATGATTCTCACGATATGCAACAGGAGTCCCCTCCAAGGGAGAAGCCGCATCGATGATTGAACGAAGTTCTTCTGAGTCATCCTGAGGCATTGTTGGGATAAGTGCATCCTAAAAAATAAATTATGAATGTCTAGAGTGGAAAGGTGATAACGAACAGTGATGAATATCATAATTTCTTTATTAAGGAATTCAAAATTAAGAGTTGGGCAAACACGGACCCCTGGATACACCAGATGTGGGATCAGGTGCCTAGGAGGAGTAAACATTCCATGTCGACCGGTCACAACTGTCGTAAGCCCTATATCTTAATCAGGTAAACGGAGTAATCCATAGTCAAAATCAGTGTGCATGTATAAAGAACGACCTAACAATAGGTATGAAACACGCCAGACAGCATTTGACCCAATGGCTGGTTGTATTGACAAACCAGACTGTTATATAAAGGATACATGAACATTAAGTACATAATGATGTTTCAAAACAACAAATTGTTATTACAATAACTTAATCTTAACATGAGAAACCTCATAGACATACCTGCATTGTATCGGGTTCAAATATAATTCTTCTCAACGGTTCCAAAAGCGTATGTTTTGTACGAGTTTCCAACACCGTTACGAAAAAATGAAATAGCAGACAAATGATGTTTTGCTGACGCAGGTCAATGCCGCTCTTTATCCACTCTAAATGCATTTTCCCCATCATTGTATTCCCGCTAACGTCCACAAGCACCTCCACCTGTTAAAAATGTATTACAATTTAAAGAGTGATTTTCCAAACATTATATACAGTGGATTCATTGACTTTGAAGGGTATCAAATATCGCTGATTTGTCGAAAGATAGTTTCCTTCCATTTCGTGGAATTTAATCCATATTCTTTCCAAATGAGCAACAATTATACGCTTGGTAAGCACTTCATTTCACAATCTGGCACAACCACTCTAAGATCGAAATTGGAAATTATAAAATGGCTGTCTATATTTTTGTGAATACTAGTTATAAAGTGTATAAATCAGCAAAATATAAACAATATAACATATCGACTTACGTTTGCCCAGTTCCATACTTACCCGATCGTTAAATAATGAATTTTCTAGTAGATATCCTTCTATTTGCTTTCTTTGCTACAATAATCAAAAGAATATATCAGTTAAATGATTTCTCAAATCTCGACATATATCTCGATATTAGTTATTCAAAAGTATATTTTAACCTTTCACATAAAAATAGTCTCTAATCAGCACTCTGAATTAAACTGTCAAGTTATCTTAACGAAGAAGAGTTGCATATTTTGCACATAAGAAATATTCATCCACTTTCTAATAATGAACGTTTTTAAAAAAAAATAACCACGGTAAATCGTAGTAAAGAAAATGTTGCATTTACTAAATACTTTGTTCCCCTCCAGAAGGTACATGGCATTGTTTGAAATAGTGTTGGATTCATGTATTTACCTCCTCCGATATTCTACGTTTGTCCTTGGGATCGAATACATTGGATAACGTGATTTCTCTGAACAGGGCAAGCAGTATTGTAATTCTTTGATAGGACTCTGGTTCTTGCAGTTCCTAAAACAATGAATGAATATATGTGAAAGACCATGTTCCAAATAATATTATTGCAAATACATTAAATTGGTAATCGGGGTCGGTCAACAGAGTTCAAAACTTACTTCAAGTACCATCCTTAGAGGCGTATTATTTTTTCCAAAAATAGATTTAACAACTGCTTCTCTGATGTCCTGATAAATTCTTCCGCACACTATAAATCTGTCTGAACACTGGATAATCTATTAACCACAAAGAATTGGTCTAATCTAATTTGAACTTTATTAATAAATTTTTTTTTCTATATAATAAGCAACTTGATATTAAATTAACTTCATGATATACGACTAGCTTTAATTTCGTAGTATATTCAGCAACGTGTACAAACTTGGTTCATCTGGAGTTCTGGTAGATTCAGTGCTTCAACAATGCTGTGGACTTTACTGTTGCAAATCGTTTGAAAACTCTCGACACCATAGCGTTGGCAAATACATTTTATGATGAAAACCCTAGATAAAAGTTAGAAATTGAATAATTTGTTTTCTTTTTGAAATTTCAGGAACATTCAGTATGCTGACCTTGTCATTTTTGTGATTTACATATATTTACTACAAGTATTTAAGGTTTTATTTTCATTTTCTCGCATTATTTTATATCGAAATCTTGGAAATCTCCAACATACCTTGGAGTATTCAATCCCCAACTTTCGCAGAATTGTTCGGCTACATCAAGAAATTTCGCTTCGTTTTTGGTTTTTTTGTGATTTTTTGTCACCACAATCTTGTACAGGCAATCGGCCGCAACTTTTAAGCCAAACCTACTTTCTGACAAGCATATCACCTTTCCAATTCCAAAAGGCTCTGTCTGCAGATTTTGAGCATTGTTTGAAAGCATTTGTAGGGCCATTTTCAGCTCTGCTCTTCGGTTATCTGCCATTTTTGAACATTCTTGGGAGTACGAATCCTTGAAAGGCAAATGAATGGGATTCACAAAACATATAACATATTTTATGTTGATAATCTATTGCCAAATCAATCAAGAATAATGCAATAATTCAAGGGTGTTTTATTGATAAAAAGGATAACACACACACACACACACACACATACACACACACACACATCCACACACACACACACACACACACACACACACACACACACACACACACACACACACACATGTATATATATATATATATATATATATATATATATATATAAAATATGAAATATGAAAAGAAAACACAGAAATCCTCCATAAAGCTTCAGCGCTTTCATTACATCTTCAGAAGCTTATGAAAAGAAAACACAGAAATCCTCCGTAAAGCTCTAGCGCTTTCATTACATCTTCAAAAGCTATATATATATACACAATCTCGAGTGATTCTTTAGTGTGAACTCCTACTAATTAAAGTACTAATAATAAAGTATTCGCTGAAAAAAAATATTAGAAAAATTATGTCAATTGACAGTTGACAATTTACCTCCAGACAATTAATTATCATGACGCTTAGCTCCAGCAGGCTTCTCTCTTCATTCTTGAACAAATCCTGTGCTTTTTGAAGGTATGTTCTCAAATACGTTTGTACATCTTGGACACTTTAATACAAACACATCAATTGGGATACTCAATTCAGATTTACATCAACAAACAAATCAATAAATAATCAACAATTCATCATTTCATTGCCAGGAACTGAAATGTAGTTTGACACAATGTCGCATTTCAACTCATTAAGATTCGGTTAAAATGACGTTGTCACCAATACATTTTAAGATATCCAATCTTTAAAAGCATCTATTTCCACGGTCTCATTTATTTCCATCGTCAACTTCCCTATTTATATAGCAATATTCCTTTATCACTTGCATACGGTGTTTATGTCTTCCAACTGATTCGGTACGAAAGAGCTTGTTCTGCGTATGATCAGTCTTTCAATCGAGGCAGGCTACGAGTTGATGGTACAGGGGTTTCAACAACCTCGATTAAAGTCAGTAATTTGCAAATTCTATTGTCGTTATATTGATCTAGTTTGCCAATACAATCTGTCAAAGGTCACTATTCATGGTACCCAACACATCTGCATGAGATGATCGCTTATCAGTTCATGTTAAATATCGAAACCCTTCCGCAAAAGAGAAAAAAGTAACATCCCAGACACAATTTGTAGCGGGTATCGATATATACAAATTATTCTCTTGAAGTCTTTAAACTTCCTTTGTCTTGTTTACTTAGAGTATTCCCGCAAAAGTATGTAAATGATGTTAAATCGTTCGTTGTTTATTTATTTACACAAAGCAAATATAGAATTCGTTAATTCAATTTAGATATGTTTTCGTCAGAATTCTTTTAGAATATTAGTTCAAGAATCGCCATTTATTGAAATGCAATATTTCAAGTAATACGAAGTCCTTATTCATCTACCCCCCCCCCCCTCTCCTTATATTCATGATATTCTATGGTCGTTATAACGATCTAGTTCGTCAATACAACCTTGCATTGGGTCAAATGCTGTCTGACGTGTTTCATACCGTTTGTTAAGCCGTTCTTGGCACACTGATTTTGACTACGGATAACTCCGTTTACCTGATCAGGATATGGGGCTCAAGGCGGGTGTGACCGGTCAACAGGGGATGCTAACTCCTCCTAGGCACCTGATCCCACCTCTGGTGTGTCCAGAGGTCCGTGTTTGCCCAGCTATCTATTTTGTATTGCTTGTAGGAGTTATGAGATTGATCACTGTTCGTTATCTTCACCTTGCATTCATGCGCGATTAAAATTATTATTTCGATATACATGTGTACTTTATACATGTTTGTCTTTTACAATTATTGTTTGGTTAAAATTTGAATATATCAAACATAACTTTATTGACCATGGTAACAAATCTTAAACCCAATGAAAGACATGCAGTGTCTGCCTTCATATCCGCAGAGTCTCATCTTCTCCCAAATGTATTCAGATGCCGACCTTGCTATCGAAGTCCGATTCTAAAGCATTCTTTCACAAGCACTGTGTACGGTCCATTGACATTATTGAAAAATTTATGTGCATGGCAATGATTTCATTTGACAAATCAATAAACATACACCGCCAGTTAAACTATATTTCAGATGCTATAAGCTAGGGTGGTAGTGAAGCGGTAAATCCGAAGGACGGACGCGTTGCTAAAGAGAAGCTCGCTACGCGAGTCGACTCAAGAGTGGAACATCTATATACTTTATTCTGTGGTCTATCATTTTCTTTACATAATTTGAAAACCCATGGTAATATAAACCTTTCCATCATGATCTACCGAAATAATAGTTTGATTTGATTTATATGTCGAAAATGCGTTTTCTCATAGAAACCAAGTTTATTTCAACGATGGATATTTTTACACGCCTTATCAAGTTTCAAAATTCTTTGATGAATCACTTAGAATGAAAATGGTGAAGATTACAAACGTTTAACAATTTCATGAATCCTGTCGAGTAAAAAAATGAATGCATTGCAAACGCGGAACCCTGTAAAAAGCAGATAGGGTAACAGGTGCCTTGGAGGAGTAAACCTTCCCTGTTCAACGGTCGTGAGTCTTCTACATTGATCAGGTAAATTGGAGTAATCTGTAGTCAAAATCAGCATGCAAACTTTGGTCTAACAACTGACGTACAACGCATCAAAAATTACCTGATGAAAGGCGAAGATAACGAACAGGGATCAATCTCATAAATCTCATAAACCTCAGATGTAATGCGAGATAGTATTATCAAATTAACAACCACTGAATATGCGAAATCCGGACTTCAAACGAGTGTTGACAGTTTGTAATATCAACTTATTTATCAGTAGCATGGCTCAGTTTGAAAATCGATCATACATAGAATAAGTTCTTGTGTGTCTAATCCATTAATAAACATAAGGAACAAATGCAGGTGATAATGTAATACTGCTACATAAATATGGAAATGCATGTCAGTTACCTTTTATTTCAAGATATGGATTGCAAAACATTATATTCTCTGAAATAAGTGGAATGTTGTGGGTCGGATACCTTAGATGCTGTCATTTATATATTGTATAGATATAATATATTGTGTCATGTTTACCTCGTTCTCAGAAGATGCTGTAACAGGAAGGAGCGCAGAACCGGGGAAGGATCGATGCCTTCATCAAATATTGATATTTCTTTGCTCATTATTTCAGGAGTATCTGCTGATTTTGGAATGATGGCAATATGTAACATCAGTTTCTCTATGACGTCTGATGATGGTGCCTTGTCGTCCGAGAAACAGAGTTGAGAAACAACATCCATGTAAAATCCATTGCAACACTTTTTGAAAGTATTGAATTCTTTAATTTCTGGACTGCAATTAATCACATTCAGTATCTATAACAATGCGTCAATAAAACATAACAATTATCAATATGGCATGTATAAAAGGATTTTCATTAATGAATTTTGAATAAAATGTTGTTTGAACATTAGTCACATCTTTAGAAAGGAATTTGAAAATCCAATGCTCTTACCTGCAGATCTCTGTATCAAGTGGCTGGAAATCACGTGGGAAAGCTACATGACACACCGGACATGCCGTTTGTCCAACAATGGCTGCTTCCTTGAAACATCTGACACAAATAACGTCACCGCATGGAAGTTGCACTGGTCGCTCTGATATTTGTGATTCACAGGATTTACAAATCTCTTGATCACTGAAAGTAAACAAGAAATGATATATAAACATACTGAAAAATGTCGACAGTGAATTCAGAAACGCTATGATTATAGTGCAAAATAAAAATAATTCGTTAGAGAAACCACCTGTTAGCTTGACGGCAAAGGGTTTTAAAGTTTACAACAATGACGATGACGACACACAGCTGGTAATCGTATACCAAAATAGCTCACTTGCGTCTTTGGATCAGTGAGTTAACGATATTTAGCAGGGGTTTGTATCAATCAAAATGGATTTTTTCCAATTCAATCCACAATTTTCATATAAGATATATATCATGGTTGTACAACACATACTGTAGAATCCTCATTGTTCGTGGGGGATTGATGTTCGTGGATTTCGTGGGGGATTGGTGTTCGTGGATTTCGTGGGTCACTCTTACCCTAGAATTTACGTGTCCACGATAATTTTTAAATGGAGGTATCTCTCCTAGTAATATCGTATCGCTTAGCAAAGAAATTACGTCCCAGAGAATCAGCAAAATTGTGCTTACCCACGAACAATGGCTCCCACGAATTAAAACGATTCCACAGTAGTAAGAAATTTACTAATATGATTTAAAATGTTTCTTTCCTAACAACTGTCATTCTACCATATAGATGTACAAAACATAGATCAGAGCTTACAAGAAATCAACTTGTCCTCTATTCTGAGGGCATTGAACGAATATATTTAGATGAACAACATTCATGAACCAAAAAAATCAGATTCTGTTGATTGATTGATTGTATATTGTTTAACGTCCCTCTCGAAAATTTGGCACTCATATGGAGACATAAATTCTGTTAATTACCCAAAAGCCTTTTTCATAGCTTCCTTCATGCAAATCTTCAGAAACTTCTCAATTTTTTCAAGAGATTGGGTAGTTTTTAAATCAGCCTCTCCTTTTAACATCTAAAAAGAAAAAAACCCACTTTTATTCATTAATTTTATTCATCATGCATTCATATTCTTTCTTAATCAATTGACAGCAACTATAAGAATAAGAATATGGGGGAAAGTACACGTTATAGAGTTCTGTCTTAGATACCTGTATCGTGGTCTAGATGTAACTAGCCTGATGTAACTAGTAACTTTCTCTCAAACACAAATACTTTTCACCAGTGACTTTGCGCTTCGACAAATAATTAAAGATCCTAATGAATTGTAAGGACATGGACATTTTGTTCTAAGTATGAAGTTCAACTGGTTCTTCAGTGCAAAAAAATCTTTTCATCTTGAACAAATTGAGGATCATGGCACAGTCTCTGCTTATAAGCAACTTTTGTTCGAAGTATGATAATTCAATGCCTCTCCATTACTCCTACAAGTATTTCTATCATTTTTCCTTATTACCCTTTACCTTGGCCAAATGACCTTGAATTATGGAAAAGATTTCATTCTATCATAAGCACTTTTTTTTTTTACCGAATTCCATTGTCTTCTAATTGCAAACAAACAGATAGACACATGTTAAGGCTCACATCGGGTGTGATCGGTCTACAAGGGATGCTTACTCCTCCTTTGCACCTGATCCCTCTGGTGTGACTTGGGGACTATGTTTGCCCAACTCTCAATTTTGCATAATTCCAGAATACTCATGTTCGACCGAAATCGAAAGTAGGAATTGTGTTGTAGTCGAAAAATTAGACATTGAATACAGGTAAAATTTCGTGAAATTACATAAAAGGGTCGTAAAAATCATGGCTGTTGGTCGAGTTAGACAGGTTGTCGTTTAATACAGGTGCAATATATAGGGTAACGCCTTGGGGGAAACTTTTACGGTCACATACGACAGTGAGTCTTTTAATACAGTGGGTCGCTATAGCAGTTTTGAATATA
Organism: Ostrea edulis; assembly: GCF_947568905.1. NCBI lineage: Eukaryota > Metazoa > Mollusca > Bivalvia > Ostreida > Ostreidae > Ostrea > Ostrea edulis. Next base: position 54,372,794 of record NC_079166.1, on the reverse strand, counting down.
TATATATATATATATATATATATATATATATATATATATATAGACTTTAGCTATTTTTAAGATCACATCACAAAGGAAAGGGGGTCTTTGATAATACAATTTTGTTCCTATGCATCCAAAGATACAACAATTATGAATTGGTGAAAATTTTAACAATTTCTTGAAGAATGTTCAAATGTTAACGGCACACAACAACATAACCACTGATGGGAAAACGTCGTAATGAGATACATAATTGACTTGGGTGACTAAAATGTACATACCTTCCACAATATCATGCATCGTTTTGCGTGAAAATCGTTTGAAGAACAAACATGTTCAAGGAAAAGTTTAAGTACAGTAGCTCTTGTCCACTGATATCTGAAAAATCATGATATTCAATACGAATTTCCTGACATCAATGTCTCTACGATTTGAAATATATACAATAATTCAACACAACAGTAAGTATACCAATTTCACATCTCTGTGGCCCTTTTCACAAAAACCCTTAATTAACATGAAATTTGTTAAAACACAGTTCTCTTACGATTCTTCATTCATATATTTGTGAATAAGCAAAAGTACGTTAGTACATTGATGACAAAATATTCTTCATCGGGGCACAGTTAAACTCATTTGAATATAAGGCAGAGACAAACACTTATCGTAGTAGTACATGTGTAGGAATGTTTAGTGCAAATTGCAACATTGTTTTAAATCATTTGTTGATTTGCAATAGAAAGATAACTGAAAATCCTAACAAGTACTAAAACATGTAATCACAACCTTGCTTCTTGGAGCCCACTCCAGCGCTTGGAATTAGTGTCATCAATCAAAGCGTTGTATGAATCTTCAACGAGAATCCTTTCAACAATGGGTCTATATTTGTTTACCATCAAGACCCATTTCTGTCTTCCTTTGGCATCTGTAAATGTTTCTACTTTTGGCTCTAGATTGCGAAGTAAGAGGCAAAGTCCAACCAAGTCCAGTATCTAAAACAATTGAAAGATTCCATTAAGATAAAAATCTTGTTATACAATCTAAAGAGGTCTTCAAGTACGCAAAAATATGAGGTGGGATTGTACACAACCTTCTGGACATACCTGTTCTTTATTTGTGACCAGCGCTTTATTTTCGTCATTTTGCATATACTCTTTCACAACAGAGCCACAATTTGACCAAACTTGAGAAATGAAACTAAAGTTCTGAAAGAGTTGGTTAGACTTTTCAAATGCCACGTGAATTGCAACAATCCAGTATACTGCTGATTTCGATTTGTCTTCCTCGCCAAACAGCAAATGACACCCTTTCTTCAGATCCTCACAAACAACCTTAAAAACAGAAGATTTTCATGAATATTCAGTGACATGTTAAAATGAAACCTGATTAGGAAAACATATCCTGAAAAAAAATCATCTCAAACACAGTTAGATAACAAATTCTTTAAAAATATAAAATCACTATCTTATAGTTCTTGCTATTGTCGTCCACAAACTGATCGAGTGATTCAGAATTCACATACTTGTAGTTCATCGTCTGAGCACTGCGGATATACCATATGAATAAAGTCATGTATGTATGCAGTTGTATATTCTTCTTCGCAAACCTCCTGCAGCGATGTTGCTAGAATCCCCCCAAGAGGTCTATCCTCAACAATTCTGACGATGTGAGGAATCTGCTCCCTTAAATCTGAAATGCATTCAATCTCAAATACCTAGGACAAAACATATGTGATTTGTACACAGTGGAAGAAGCCTAGCAAACTATACAAATGACACACGGTGATAATTCTCCATCCAGTGGCCTTCACCTTAGATAAAATCAATGCATAATAGCAGTCACATTATGCCTAAGATCAGACGTTTTGCGTGTCAATGGTGCAATAAATGATATTAAGAAGGGATTTAGAAAAAATATTCAGTCTTGCAAATCCTGGAATTATGGTATATTTGATACTCTAAAATTCCAGATCTGTTTGCAAGATAGCATTCCAGGATGTGTAATTGATACTGGATACCAAATACCATGAAACTGATGTACGAATTTAAAAACAAAAGGCACTTTCATCTTTCGTATCTAATATTAAATACAACTTGTAACACATTTCTGTAAGCATTTTTGACACCGAAACCAGATACACTCTTATCCAGACCTTGTTTTCCAATGACCTTGACCTTTCATAAAAGTACATTATAACTATACTTATAGCTAAAGTAAGATTACATTCATGCAAGTGTCGTTCAAAACGCATGGAAAGAACTTTAAAAAGTAACATAAATGTTTACTGATATAAACTTTACATTTTTCATTGTCAATTTTGAATGGTGATTTAATTCGACAAAAAGGAACTTAAAATGATTTCCCGTTCTCCATACTATAAACCAATTTGTATTCGGTTCTGAGAACCCCATTGTCGCAATTTTTTTCTTGCTGCAAACTAGTGCATTATCATTTCGCTTATTCATGTAAGATTATCTCCGCCGCGAAATAAAGTTGTAACAATAAAAAGCTGCTTTACAATATCGAAGCTAAATTCTAATATTCTGCAACTGTATAAAACAAGATGTCTTTTTAAAACAACATATACACACAAAAGCGTCCACACTAATGAAAGAATTTGCATAGCATATATTGCATTAACATTGTCTGTTTTGGACCCGTCCTAGAATGAAAAGCAGCAACATCAACAAATTTGGTACATCCCTTTGTGCTTTTCCTAAATATGCATTGAACTTATATATAGTATCAGCAAAATTGAAGAAAAAGTATTTCAAATGATGAAGACAATTATTACTAATAATTTTGGTCCCACCCTTGGAACCAAAGGCCTTTCCCCTAAGATAATAAAATTTATAATTTTGGTAAAGGGCTACAAACTCCTTCTATACATTTATTTAGTTTCAATTTATTATCAATACCACTTAAGAAGATGTCATTTAAATGTTTTACACATAAACACTAAATGTCAAGTGTATCCCTGCCCTGGAATCAGAACCACTATCCCGGGATCATGAATTTCACAACTTTGGTGGGTCTTCCTGCTGTACATGACTATGCATTTAGGCTTTATTCCGGTTATAGAGAATATAGTTGAAAATCAATCAATATTTAGTAGTTTTTGTCCAGCCTGTATGGATAATGGGGAGAAGGAGTCCTGAAATTTACAATTTATATCTCCTTTATCCCAAAGATGCTTCATACCTAATTTGAAAATGATTGGAAGTGTAGTTTATCAATTCTTCACACATATTTAATTACTACGATCGTTTTTTCCCCACCCTGGTACCGAAAATCCTACCCCTGGAATCGAGAAGAATTTAGGGATAAAAGCATAATTTAAAAAGCGTTATTTTAATATCTGACAAATAAAAACTAAATGTCAGGTTTGACCTTGCTGTATGTATTATGACATTTCCAATTTTGGTAGAAAAGAGAAAAATCTTTGGCAGTTTTAGCCCCATCTCAAAGGTCCCGGGGGTGCAGCCGTCCTAAAATTTACAATTAAGTTTTCCTTGTCTCAAAGATGTTTCATACTACATTTGAAAAGGATTGGAGGAGTAGTTATCAAAAAGTTAATAAAAATATTCAATTGTTAAGGCACGACGGGTAACACACGTCGACGGGCACATGCCAAAAGTAATAGGTCACTTGCGTGACTCAGGTGACCTAATGATAATTAAATTTGTAGGATATATTAATTTCATAAGGTTTGTTTTGAACTTTTACTTCTACCGGTAGTTAACTTAACCTGTCTTACGTAACCTTGAAATTATATAGCAACTAAGCTTTTATTCCATGATACAATTCCTGAAAGTATTATAAAAACAATAGGGATTGTGACTCTTTCAAATAAGACCGAACAAACGAACATATGGAAGAATTCGAAAGTATGACTACATATAAACAATCGATTAAACTAACAAGCTAAGGTACAATATACCATACACTATCTTTGTACCATAAGACCTAAACTTTCATAGAGCATTGAAATCAAATTAAATGCTTAAAAGTGACTCTTAAATGTGCCTACCTGTTCGTTCAGATTTAATCGAAAGCCGTGTGAGCATTGCGTTCTGTACTAATCTGAATATCATCCATGAAAATGGCAATTTTGCAGAAAACATATGGCCATTAAAGCCTGTTCCTGAAACAGTGAAGTCCGACATTTGCTTCAGACCATGTGGTGATATGAACATAGAATAATTGATGTTAGTCGCCTGTGGGCAGTTAATGACTTGCAACCACAAATGTTGTTTCCAATCTGCTTCTGCTAAAATATCCATGTTTCTATTTGTGTCCACCTTAGAAATTATCCCTGCAAGCAAGGGAGCTAGCTTGTCCACAACACACTGCGTCATTGCTTTCCTATATAAGAACATAATATTATATAATCAGCGAATAATATTCCATATGAAAGAACAAAAGTTATGTTCAAATAAAAAAAGGTTTTTATTGAATTCACCTCACAGTTAAACCCCGTGATCCCTTAAAATATTTGCGACATGGCATTTAATCGATACACTTGTAGTTTGTCTCATTGTTTTACGTCTCTTCAAAGATTGTCAGTGATATTGTGACGTTACATGCGGTTGAAACACTCAACTTCTGTTTTATAGGGTCACATCAGAAAGACCTGCAAATACTCGCATCGAAATGCCGAGCGTTTGGTAAAGGCATAACTATCACCTATTTCAGGTACAAGCGGGGTTCGAACCTCCCTGTCTCGTCATTATATTCAGACTGGTCAAACTTAAATACATACGAAATATTACGACGCTCATATATTTTATAAATTGTCTTAAATATTTTAATAATTATTAAATGCGAGTGTTTGTTCATGAAAGGAAATAAACGTAACATTGTGGATATGAATCATTTTGGGGATATGGGTATTGGACTTCTGAATATGACCGTGTAAACCGTGGTTACGTGTTACAGTAGGCGTGCAGGAGCCAACCTCTTTTGTGTAAGTCTACATTTGTACACCTAAAGCATGTACTGTCACGGTAGCACAAAAAGAACCTTAAAAGAGATGTAAACAGAGGGAAACCCCAAAGGACAACACACTCAGGAATTAGTCTGACTTAAATAAGCAAAGGATGCAAAAATATATTTCTTATCCTTGTTGTATCTAAACTAATACAATGATCAATGGAATACCTGAATGTTCCAACTCGGTTAATATGATCTCTGCTTGTTGCTTCTGTGGTGAGCCATATATTAGCCGTATCCCCCGTAAATTCGTCCTCTTTTTCTCTCATTAGTGTAGATAGATGTAAACAGACTCCCATGATGAACGAGACATCGTCTGCATTGTAAAAGGAATAAGTGCTGGTTATCTAACTCAAACAATTGGATTAGAGATGTAACATCAATGCAGTTGTAATCTACAATCTAGATGGCACAGAAATCATGATAAAATGTTTAAATTTTGGGAGCTGAGTGTTGCCTCAGAGCAAAAGGTGCATGTATAATCATTGTTGACGTTCACGATGTCTGTCATTGTGACAATATTACCTGGTTTGCTTGCATCGTGCAGCAGTCTTATCAGCACTTTTACACGATGCGTGGCTCTCCCAGGATCATCTGTATCCTTTACCATTGCCAAGGACGAGTGTACACACATCTTCACAAGTGCTGGGAAGTTGAAATTTCTATGAAGAGCCACCTGTTTAGTGTGATCAGTTAATTCCTCGTCGTCTTCTCTCCTATACATGACAACGTTCTCTTCCTCATCCACGGAACTACTGTCTTTGACTGTTTGAGCTAAATGTCTTGCCTTTGTTGCATTTTCTATAAGTGTTCCAATGCTCTTTCCTACCATATCGGTTATTCTTGGGATGTCATTATCAGGACTTCTTATGTCATCTATGTGCACAGTTTTCCAGACTCCACACTATAAGACAAATGATTTACTACATGAGACTGACCATATAGTAAAGATATCAACAAAACATATACTGAATATATGTACTGTGTCTATGAATTACACAGAAATGAAATTACATGTAGCTCATTACTACATATTTCTATATCTAAAATTTGTATCATGTGAAATTGAACTTTCGACATGTGAATCCAAACTGACTGCATGTATCAGCGCTTGACTAGCGCAATCAATCGTTCAATCACAGTCTAGACAATTTAAAAACTTGCATTCGATGACGATGATTTTTTCCCCACGCTGTCACACGCTACACGATCATTGGATAGCTATTTCATGCAATTTGAAGAGAATAATACATGATAACTACAACATTTTAGATATTTGCTAAAGTACTAAGATTGCAATTACATATTAAAAACTAAAAACACAGATATCATGTATCAATTATGATATTTTCGTCTGTTTGTTGTTTCAAGTTCCTTCGAGAATCTTTCATTCAATTCAGTCACTGCCTACTCTTACGTCTTAAGTTTCACGCGGCTTGAACCAACAACTCCCGGTCATAAAGTGAACGGTCTAACTACTGATTAACCCGGATCGGTGTGTTCCTCTTAAATCTTAAGAAAGTTCCTAATATACGGTACCTGAAATCCTGCAAAATATCCAGATGACATTCTTGGCAAGTGGATGATAAACACGATATGTGTTTGCTTTTTTCTAGCATCTGAAAGTTGTTGAAGTTCATCCAAAACACAATACCGGGCACACGCAATTAAATTTGCATTTTCAATGCCATTGTCACACTGGACGATCAGAAACATCTGATGTTGAAGGCTTTTCTCAAAACTGCATCTTAAAGAGACAGATAAAGCATTAACCTTTGATGAAAAACTCGTTGAAATCGACAGACACAATATATACCATATGTTAAACGTCAATCAGAACATTTGCAATTGAATTTTATGAAAATAATTCATTTATTAGTCGTATTGGCTGGAACATTTTACTGATACGTGCATAAACAAGAGTACCGGAAACGGGCATCATATGCCCGCCGCATTCTGAGAGAGGGTGTTTTTCTTAAAACTTCAATTAAGGCAGTATGGACTATCACTTACTGGGATATAGTTTCTTTTGCATTGTATGAATAAAAGGTCCAAGCTTAAATACTGACAGGTGATAAATAGGCAAACCAAGGGCTCTATGTAAAATATATCCCCAAAATTGACCAAGTTCAACAGCCTATATTTTCTTTTTGATTATTGGGAATCAACATTGGGAATTAAAATTCTTGCAACATACACATCTGTTTACAGAGGCTTACTTGAAAATTTGTGAAAAGTTTTTACGGTCGTTTTAATGATCTTATTTGCAAATATTACCTGTTGTTAGGTAGAATCCTGTTTGGCGTGTTTCATGCCAATTGTTCTGTTTACCTGATCAAAATGAAGGCTCACGACGGGTTTGACCGGTCAACAGGGGATGCCTAGACACCCTATTCAACCTCTGGTGTGCCCTACTCTTAATTTTGTACTTTTTGTGAGATTTATGAGATTTATCACTTTTCGTTCTCTTCACATTTCATCATAAAATGTAACAACATTGCTGTTCTCAAAATAACATTTATGTAAAAGTTCCTTTCGTCCAGCGCTACCACAAAGTCATTGAGGGGATATTAGCATGGAAGAGTTATTACCCATAAGATCAATATCAACTTATTAATTTTGTCCCGTTAAACTTTAATATCCACTTAAATTCATACCCATTCAACAACTTTTCAGTTCTGGATCAGACTTTGTGATCTAGACAAAGACATAATCAAGACAAACAGCTTTTCTGATCACCCGTTGTCCGTCCTCTTTCTGTCTGTAAATCTTTTACATTTACGATTTCTTCTCCAGAACAATTAACCAATTTCAACCAAACTTGGCAAAAAGCATCCTTGAGTGAGGGGCTTTCAAGTTTATTCAAATGAACGGGCCACGTCCTTTGAAAGGGGAATAATCACAAAAATGCAAAATTAGGATGGGGTCATTTAAAAATCTTCTCAAGACTTTACATGGAAGCTTTATGACAAAGTGCAGATTCAAGTTTTTTAGAATCATGACACCCAAGGAGTAGGATGGAGCCACAATAGGGGGTTAAAGTTTTACATGCGATATTGGGAAAATCTTTTAAATCTTCTTCAGAAGAACCACTGGGTCAGGAAAGTTCAAATTTACATGGCAGCTTTCTGACATACATGTAGTGCAAATTCAGTTTTGCGAAAATCATGGCCTCCGATGGTAGGATGGGGTCAATATAGAGTATCAACGTTTAAAATACATGTACAAATATATCGGAAAAATCTTTAAAAATCTTCTCAAGAACTATTGGTCCAGAAAAGTTTATATTTACATGAAGGCTTTCTGACATAGTGCTGATACACGTTTCTTAAAATCATGGCCCTCCGGAGTAGGTGGGACCACAATAGGGGATCAAAATATTACAAACATATATAGGGTAAATCTTTAAAACATTTCTTCCCAAGAACCACTGGGTCAGAAAAGTTCAAATTTACATGTACATGGAAGCTTCCAAAAAAAGTGCAAATTCAACTTTGTAAAAAGCATGGCCTTAATAGGGGATGAAAGTGTTATATGTTGATATTTAGGAAAAATCTTTAAAAATATCTCTTGAACGACTTAAGCTAAGTCTTTCATATTTTGTAGATAAATTCTTTACGAAAAGACCTTTCACATGATGCAATGGTGTTTGATGTTGTGACCTTGATCTGGAAGTATGACCTACTTTTAATAGACATCTGACCTATTCAATATGTCCTGAAGGTAGATCTTTCATATTTTGTATGTATGTTTCTTATGTCAAGACAGTTCATTTCATATCATTACCTTTTACCTTAAAGGACACAACGGATGTTTCTAAACTTTTTCATTTTTGCAGCAAAATTAATTCTTCTCATGCCTAAAACTACTTTAAATGTATTTTAAATGAAATATTTTGCGTAGTTTTCGAGTTTGAAAGCGATGGAATTCAAATCTTGCGATATGCATATTTACTTTCGCTATTTTACGCGCCATTATGTGTGACGTCATATGCGCCCTCGGGTTTAAAAACGTCTATTATCCATTTCATGAACAGATTAGATTTAATCGACAAAACACCAATTATCACATTGACAGTTTGTAAATAATATTGCATTAAGATGTTTTGCCGTGCTTGGGTGTACTAATTGTCGGTAGAAAGGATTTAGACTGAGTATTTTTCAATTTTTCGAAGGAAGGTACGAGAAAAAAGATGTGGATAATTTTTTTTGGCCGAGCAAGAATTTTACCTTTAAGAACACACCCAGTCACCTTTTCAAAAACCGCTTGGACAAGAGACCCTGATAAACTGCGATAAAATGGATATATCGAAGCTTATAAGCACTACATAATTCGGTTCTGGTCTTCAAATTCAATACACACTCGGATCAACTGACCTTCACCTTATCAGTAACAACATACCCGGTAAAACGTGCTTCCAGTTTTTACCAAATGGTAGATTTACAAACATTTTAAAGATAAATAATAATTGAACTTTTAATTATATAAGTAATAGAATACTGTATTTCCTAACTTTAAATTGAATTATAAAATTATTTCCTCAATGAACTCGTAACATCTCTAAAGAGTGCGTCAGTATAATGCCATGCTCCCACGTCCTAACGACGTGCAGATCACAATTCAAAAATAATAATAAGATTGCTTAATTAAAATAAGATAATATAATTTTCACCTTAAATTTGATTATTTTTACTGATTTGTGTGTGTTAATTGTTTCTTTTCCCCTCTTTCCGCAATGCACTCGGCCGTGATAATAGCTTGGCCTAGGACGTAGTTCAACTGCTAGTAGATCTAGTAGTTGTCAACAATGTAACGTATTATAATTTGTCTAATCCAAAAGTAAATAATAATTGCACTGTTTATTTTGGGGGGAAATGGCGCAAACTACAGATGTATGAAGGAATAACATTATCAAACAGTTTGTAGACAGCGACCCATATAAATATTATTTACTCGCAATATTGCCGATTTCATACACGCTTTTCTCGCTATATTTGGGTATTTTCATCGCTATATGTATGCACTGGTGGCGAAAACATCTACAACTCGGAAAATTTGTAAACATCGATGTAAATGTTGCCCATGGTGAATAAACTAGGCCCCTAAAAGCTGAGTTTTTAATAATATCTCACACTACTTATACAATCCTAAGGGCGCATGTGACGTCATGTACCACGTGACTACCTACCTAATTAACTAGACTTTTTGAAATCGGGGCTTAGATTTAAGTCTGTATTGTGGTTAATTATCGCTAAATTTTGGCGAACGAACTATTAGAATTAATTACTATAAGCATAAAGAAGGCAAAATGCATGTAATTTTGTATACTTTGAAAACATGAGATGTGTCTTTTAAACTCATAGTTTGATCTATGTTAAAAAAAATATAACCTATTAAATATGTTCGGAGCTATTTTAGAAGGGGCTTTCAATTTTTCGTATATATAGATTCTTCATGGAGATACCTCATTTTGTGAAGTTTGAACTTTTGACCTTGGGCTGGGAGTTGTACTTACATTTTACAAAAATCAGATCTATTCAATGTAAAAGTTATACGGTACCAATTTTGATGCACCATATGCGCATTTCGACAAATAATATCTCCAGCACTATTTAAGATAGGATAGACCTTTCATATTTTGTAGATAAAATTCTTATGACAATACATTTCATTTCATACCACAACATTTCACCTTGAGACCTTGAAATGTGACCCACATTTATGGAAATGTAACCTATTAGATATTTGCAGAACTCTTCAAGGTGGAGCTTTCATAGTTTGTATATTGATGACAAGATGACCTTGTGATACAATTATATTTAAATCTTGTGACCTTGAGTTACTGTTTTAAAAACCTAACTTAATCAACATCTCCTGAACTATTTAAGGAAAATCTTTAATATTTTGTACATAGATTGTTATGGCGATACCTTAATTTAAATCGATGTTTGACCTTGTGACCTTGACTTGGAAGTTTGACCTACTTTTAATAAAAATCTTACCTGTTCAAAATCTCAACTATTTAAGATAGAGCTTTCACATTTTGTATATAGATTTCTTATGGCAAGGTCTTTCGTGAAAGGTGAAGATAACGAAGAGTGATCAATCTCATAACTTCTATATGCAATACAAAATAGAGAGTTGGGCAAACACGGAGCGCTGGATATACCAGAGTTCGGATCAGGTGCCTAGGAGGAGTAAGCATATCCTGTCGAACGGTCACACCCGCCGTGAGCCCTAGATCTTGATCAGATAAACGGAATTATCCGTAGTCAAAATCAGTGTGCCAAGAACGGCATAAGAATCGGTATGAAACACGCCAGACAGCATTTGGCCACAGGATAAGTTGTATTTGCAAACTAGATTGTTATAACGACCATATAATTTGTGAAATGCTGACTTTAAACGAGACTATTGAAACCTCTGCACCATCAACTTGTTTGTCAGTAGCCTGCCTCGATTTAAAGACTGATCATACGCAGAACAAGCTCTTGCGTATCGAATCAGTTGAGAGATATAAACGCTATATGCAGGTGATAATGGAATATTGTTACATAGATATGGGAAGGCAACGATGGAGAAGCTGAATCATCCCGTTTATTATAAAATTGAGTAGTTAGTTTGCCGTTAATATCTATTTTCAATAAAATATATAAGCATGAAGGAAACGTGGACGACTCTGTGGTGTCTTTTATTTCACAGGTATGTATCGAATCGACATATGAATGAAAATTACCATTGTTATTAGATGAAACGTCGTCGATATATCTAAATTTAAAATTGAAAGCCACAACAAGAGATTTTTTCTTCTCATGTATTAGTTTTTAAAATATAAATTATGCATCATATGAATATAAAAACAAGTCAGCTAACAAAGGAGCACAATTTGTTCCCCCACCATACCATGATCTATGACCTTGGTCTTATCCAGAACAGCAAGATCATGTTAGTCATATTGGTTTTGAGGCATTTCTGTGTTATGTGAATTCATTTTCAGTTATGTTGTGAACCTTTAGGGCTAAGTTGAGGCTATATTATGGGATCAAAATGTTTCATGGGAATAAAGATTGATAAATAATAAATAACAACAGCGGAACAATGGCAGGGCCAAGGTGACTCAGATGAACGATGTGACCCATGGGCCTCTTGTTACTTTCGTTACAGACACATAAAAAAAATGTGCCGATGACTTTTCTCCAAGACGTATTTAAAAAACAATGTTTCATACACTTTATACATGTACATGTACGTTCTAGCAATATGGGATACTGAAAACACAGTATTACTTGACAGAAAAGTATACAATAAACCTTCAGGTGTGATTCATCTTTAGGTCTAAAAATTCTTTGTTTCCGCTTTTCCGACATATCCTTACAATGTATATATAGCGCCGAGCCAAAGTTTTTAAAATGCTTTTACAGTGAAGATATGAATTTTCCGTTTTATATTTACCCTCTTGGGAGAATACAAGAAACATGGTCCTATTGTACATAAATATCCTCCACCTAAATCATTTAACAGTACTGCGCCTAACACCCATCTTCAAAAACACTCGAAAACATCGACAACTTGTTCTGTTCCATAATAGAAATGTCCTCTATTTTAAGGTGATATCTATTATAACTTATTTCCACTTATTAAATCGACTTTAGAGTTATTAAGTAAGAATTATGAGTTACATCATACATAGACAAATATATTTTCAGTGCATTTGGAGTGGAAATCAATCATTGAAATTGTACATTTCCTTTGGAGAGTCTACAGTTGTAATAACAAAAAATGGTGTATTATATTGTATAATGGGATAGGGAGATATTAAAGTTTTCTAACGTCAATATCATTACATGGTCTATATGCATATTCTAAGATTTATTGAATTTTAATTTGTTTAACAGAAGACTTCTGATTTACCAAACCCAATAAAAAACAAGAATTTTACAGCTATTCCTTTCCTTGCCCTTACATATTGATATCAAGTTCTATTGTGTTGTTTACAAAGTTAGAGTTCGCGTTGTCACTGTTGTTTAACTTGAAATATATCTGAATACAATTAATATATACAAATTACATGTTTTAATTCTTACTATTTCTTATTCTATCAAACTGTCGATTAAACTTTCACAATTCCCCCAAAATGATGTTTCCCAAAATAGGCCAATAAATATGAAGCTGGCCGCACTGTGACTGCGGGCGATTTGATAATCACTGCATCAACAGGGGGTACAAAATTCTGAAGCATTAGCTTTATATGTAGTGGGTTTTTATTTGTGGAAAAGAAGGCGTCTTTTTCGAAATTATATGAAAAGATAAAATAGATGTATATTGTCTTTGTGGGGGTCAGGTGTTGCATATCTGACCTCTCCAGACCTTATGGAACAAAAGTACCGCAAATGGTACAACAAACACCCGTTAGATCTTTAGTCCAAAATCTGTATCCATGCAAAGAAAAAGTTCAGAAAACAGACAGACAGACGAACGGATGGACATACTTTTCTTTTAAACAAGATTAATTGTTAAGGACTTTTCGATATCACATACATGCATTGAATATACATATTTAAAAGTTTGAAATGTATCGATATTCCTAATATGTACCACAGAATTTTCCAAAGAATTCCTATCCCTTCTTTTTGCATTCTTTTTAGAAATGCAAAAGCATAACAGAAACTTTAAAATCACCCAGAAACGTTAAAATCACCCAGAAACGTCCTTACATCGATGCATTTCATGTATAAATGTTGTGTGATCTAATGATAAGAAAATTCCTTGTATTCACAGCAAAACCCCATTTTATCTGATGCAACAAATATTTGGGTATCCTATGACCTTAATATAGATTACAATATATTTATCTGGAAAAAAGAAACAAGGCTATCAAAGATAATAAATATTTGTATTTATTATCACACAATTCACAAAAATAGAAAAATATTTATTATCATTCTATAGTCGATATGAAATAAGTCCACGGAAAATTGTAAAAAAAAAATATGTATAATTTAAAAGGTACCCACCTGCCTACCCCAATTTTTTCAGCCCGAAAGTGAAAACCCCCACATATTTTCTTAGACCTTAAAGGTATATGCTGGATATCAACAAGAACTTATAATCTTATCTTAGTCATAATTCGATACCTCAATTGACGGCAAAATTGTTGTTCTGTGTAAAATGATTGAAGTGAAAGGAGGGAAATGTGATCATTTTCTATTCCCACAATTCTTGAAATATCTTCTACGTCACCGCTTGTGAGCAGTTTCGAATGCGTTGTTACCTAAAAATATATTTTAATGACTATATTAGACAGGAGAAAACAGAAACAACCTAAACATTGTTTACTCCATCATGAAATTATATGTATTTTTTAAAATCACGCAATACTGTAGATATGTGTGTAATGACAAGATCAAATATATCACTATATCAGATTGAAAAAAGATTGATGGAAACCTGGAGACAGAGGGTTTCCTTTTCGTCGGTCAGGTGATGAACCAAATAAGAAGAAAGACTGTCATGTTTCTGTTCAAAAAAGTACTGGTTTCGAATGTCTTTTTCATAGTCCTTTAACTTCGTCTTTCCTAGACGCAGGACTGCATCTGGGGTAACACTCCATAAAAGCAAATCTTTGGAGTCCTTCAGAATCTGTGCAATACAACCAATATTTCATTTTTGGATATTTAGAAAGATACTCATAATTTCTTTAATTGTTAGATTAAGGACACTTGCTACAACAACACTTTTGAGTATCTATATATATATATATATATATATATATATATATATATATATGCGCTTATTCTGGTTGTAATTAGGACTCCTAAATCATCAGGAGGTTGTATATTTTCTATGATGTGCAAACATTTTGATATATATCCCCCGATATACCTTTATTGAACATAATTGAGAAATCGCGGTTAATTACTTATGTGGTGAAATGTATTTCTTTCACTTATGAAACAAGAGGTACTGTGAGCAATGTCTCACTAAGAATACCCCCCGCTTACCCCAATCTCCCAAAGGGTGTTGGTAATAGGTATAAACTACCTCTTTTCTGAGTGTGACAAACCGAACCATATTGCTACTTCAATGTCCAGTGCTCGTGACCTTTGACCTTTTGACCCCAAAATCGATAGGGAACATCTTCATCCCATGGGTAGTCCATATGTATGATATGGTGACTGTAGGTGGAAAGGATAACGCTTTAGAGCCCGGAAACCACATTGCTACTTCAATGTCCAGTGCGCTTGACCTTTGACCTTTTGACCCCAAAATCGATAGGGAGCATCTTCATGCCATGGGTAGTCCATATGTATGATATAGTGACTGTAGGTGGAAAGGACAATGCTTTAGAGCCCAGAAACCATATTGCTACTTCAATGTCCAGTGCGCTTGACCTTTGACCTTTTGACCCCAAAATCGATAGGGAACGTTTTCATCCCATGGGTAGTTCATATATACGATATGGTGACGGTAGGTGGAAAGGATAATGCTTTAGAGCCCGGAAACCATTGCGTTTACAGACGGACGGACGGACGGACGGACGGACGGACAGACAGACGGACAACCCGATTCCAGTATACCCCCCCCCCCCCAACTTGTTATGGTGGGTTTAAAAAGAAATTTAGCATCCATTTTCATCATTTTTAGAAGAAGAAAAATTGTTTGAAGCAAAAGGCCTTAATTATACATGAGTTTAATAATTCAGTTTGAGCGTAATGCAGTACATGTATATATATATATATATATATATATATATATATATATATATATATATATATATATATACCTGTAAAATAATAATGTAAAATAATATTATACCTTTTCTTTCAAATGCTCAATTTTTTCATCAACATTTTGAGATTTTTCTGGCTCCTCTTCACTATCGCTAACACTTTCCGTGTCACTACCTCTATTTTCTTCTCCACAAAGTTCATGGCAAACATGAAGAATAATTGAGGCACACATATCCGCATGGTACCCGATGAAAACGTCCATCTTGGACAGGTTAGGTGAGGTTTTCCTGAAATTATTCTCCAAAGTTAGTTTTCTCACTAGAATTGACTTTTGAACAGAAAGGAACAGATGCCTCATCATATTCTGATATATATTGAATATTTCCCCTTTTAAACATTTGGATATTATCGATTTCGAGAAAAAATAGCTGATCTGGCAATATGTAAATAACATATTACGAAGTTTACAAGATGTCAAACGGTATATTAGGGATTTAAACAACTTAAGGGTAAACATCATGCATCATTATTATAGCCTATGTGCCAAGAAAGAGATTCCAAAGTTTCTTCGTTTCTATGAAGTGGATCAGATATATTTTTCTAACTCAATGTCCTGATGAGTTTGTTCTTCGGTTAGAGTCATGTTTCAATGTTAAGTCAAGAGCAATCTTTCTATTCATAACAATCTTATTACTTTGACAAATAGTGGGATGGAAGAGGAGAGGCCAAAAAGACACATGGACACAATGACTTCTACATAACATCTATCCCATTTACAAGAATTTTATTAGTACATCTAGTGTGTCTGCTATGTGGACGTAGAATCTTGAAGGTAACCAGTTTAACAGTGTTGGTAGTGGTCTCCAAGCCTATCATCATTATACATAATCACCTACTTACTTGCTACACCTTCAATAATTAAAATACATTTTGGAAGGTTTGATCTAATTTTTCAATATCTATCCCCGTCCCTTAAGAAAAATATGCCAGTCACAAGTTTAACACTTTTACATAGGCACCATAGACACTACAACTATATACTAGATGTATCCGTTATATAACTTGAAAGATTTGATACTTCCTCTCTATGTCATGTCTAAAATCACACTGGGACCTTAACTCTTGGTCCAATATTCATAAGTTTAGTAGATACCTCCATATGCATGTACTCAGTTCGTTTGCTGTATGGTGGGGAGTGAATATGATTCTGAAATTTTGATTCTGTTTTATATCTAATGTATTCAGGGTCTAAACCATGAATTTTACAACTTTAGTACATGTTTCCATACAGAGTGTGAAGGAAATCATCATAAATACATATACAGAGTGTGAAGGAAATCATCATAAATACATATACAGAGTGTAAAGAAAATCATCATAAATACATATACAGAGTGTGAAGGAAATCATCATAAATACATATACAGAGTGTGAAGGAAATCATCATAAATACATATACAGAGTGTAAAGAAAATCATCATAAATACATATACAGAGTGTGAAGAAAATCATCATAAATACATATACAGAGTGTGAAGGAAATCATCATAAATACATATACAGAGTGTAAAGAAAATCATCATAAATACATATACAGAGTGTGAAGGAAATCATCATAAATACATATACAGAGTGTGAAGGAAATCATCATAAATACATATACAGAGTGTGAAGAAAATCATCATAAATACATATACAGAGTGTGAAGAAAATCATCATAAATATATATACAGAGTGTGAAGGAAATCATCATAAATACATATACAGAGTGTGAAGAAAATCATCATAAATACATATACAGAGTGTGAAGGAAATCATCATAAATACATATACAGAGTGTAAAGAAAATCATCATAAATACATATACAGAGTGTGAAGGAAATCATCATAAATACATATACAGAGTGTGAAGGAAATCATCATATTAAATACATATACAGAGTGTGAAGGAAATCATCATAAATACATATACAGAGTGTGAAGAAAATTTGAAATGATTCTTAAACACTGTTTCAGAAGATGACCACTCTATCCTCGCCTTCAAATCTGAAACCTACAGTCGCAAGGACAAATCTGAAACCTACAGTCGCAAGGACCATGGATTTCACAGTATTTGCTATCGCTTCCATGCTCAATATGTATATACATGTTACAATATTCTTAATTTGTCTGTTACATGTTGTAGAAAAAATAGCAGTACACATGTAGTTCAGAAACTTATGGAGCCCTGTATTGGGCCTTAGATCGTTTACATGTTCAGTGTTCATGTGAAAATAATATTCTTTTAAATATAGTATTTTAGCAAGTTTTAATTGACACCCGTTCCCATGACCCAAAGGGAAATGTGACCACACAATCACAATTTATCATTTACTTACTTTTTGAAATGGTGAGCTTGTACTGGAACTATGGGGGTGATAAAGTCTTCTACCCATTGCTCCAAAACACTTGTGAGGTTCATTTGTAAATGCGACAGCATTGTAGATATGTTCAAAAAGTGTTTCTCAAGTCGGTTTATCAAAGGAATTGGAAATTTTCTATAAACTACATCTTTCTCTGCAACAACAATTAACCTAAAAAAGAAAGATGTACAGTGTACGAGAAAACCCCAATAGAAGCCTTTCATATGTTTCTTAGGGATTTACCGGAATCAGGCTTGGATTTCTCGAAACATTCTCAAACTTAAGTTTGAATTTTCTTTTATTTGAACCGTCAAATTTGAGTAAAATTTCAGCCTTAAGTCGAAGTTTTAACTTGTTAAGAACTTGTTAACTTGTTGAAGATTGTTTTGAGAAATCCAGGCCAGCTTGTGTAACACATTACACATATTGTAATATTGCATTGCAATAAACTTTTTCAACGTGAATATACGAGATGTGGCGTATCAAATCTATCTGTTACGTTGACATGAAATTCACATAAATGCTATGAAAATAATAAAATATGAGCATATTGTTGTGTTAACCCCACGGGCAAATTTGTTGAATGCAGATGTTTTCGTTCTTAACCTGATATTCCAGTTCATGTTATGTAAAGTAAAGTCATTCGAGGCTTCTTTCTCGCATGTCGATGTCTTAATGTAGTAAGACAATTGTATTGTGTGTTATATCCATGATTTTTCTGAAACTGATGCTATACTATTATATTGGAGAAAAGTTTTCTTTCAATACTGACGAGTCCCATTCGTCCTTCGCTTTGTTGTCTTTGATGATTTGATATAAGTTATATAGAAATAGAACAGGTGTCCTTTTTAAGCATACCTGAAATCTTTGTGAACTCTGCATTTGACCCTGTGGGAGCCGAGGCCAAGGTCAACATAACGTTCTCCTCCAAGATAAACATAATACTGCAAAACAGTGAATCAATAGTATCAGAAAGGCACACAACTAATACAACAGTTTATTAATAGTAACAGAAAGACACACAACTAATAAAACAGTTTATTGATAGTAACAGAAAGATACACAACTAATACGATAGTTTATTAATAGTAACAGAAAGACACACAACTAATAAAACAGTTTATTAATAGTAACAGAAAGACACATAACTAATACAACAGTTTATTAATAGTAACAGAAAGACACACAACTAATAAAACAGTTTATTGATAGTAACAGAAAGACACACAACTAATAAAACAGTTTATTAATAGTAACAGAAAGACACACAATACAACAGTTTATTAATAGTAACAGAAAGATACACAACTAATAAAACAGTTTATTAATAGTAACAGAAAGACACACAACTAATACAACAGTTTATTGATAGTAACAGAAAGACACACAACTAATAAAACAGTTTATTGATAGTAACAGAAAGACACACAATACAACAGTTTATTAATAGTAACAGAAAGACACACAACTGATAAAACAGTTTATTGATAGTAACAGAAAGACACACAACTAATACGATAGTTTATTAATAGTAACAGAAAGACACACAACTAATAAACAGTCTATTAATAGTAACAGAAAGACACACAACTAATAAAACAGTTTATTAATAGTAACAGAAAGACACACAACTAATAAACAGTCTATTAATAGTAACAGAAAGACACACAACTAATAAACAGTATATTAATAGTAACAGAAAGACACACAACTAATAAAACAGTCTATTAATAGTAACAGAAAGACACACAACCAATACAACAGTTTATTAATAGTAACAGAAAGACACATAACTAATAAAACAATTTATCAATAGTAACAGAAAGACACATAACTAATAAAACAGTTTATTAATAGTAACAGAAAGACACACAATACAACAGTTTATCAATAGTAACAGAAAGACACATAACTAATAAAACAGTTTATTAATAGTAACAGAAAGACACATAACTAATAAAACAGTTTATTGATAGTAACAGAAAGACACATACCTAATAAAACAGTTTATTAATAGTAACAGAAAGACACATAACTAATAAAACAGTTTATTAATAGTAACAGAAAGACACATAACTAATAAAACAGTTCATTAATAGTAACAGAAAGACACACAACTAATACAACAGTGTATTAATAGTTACAGAAAGACACACAACTAATACAACAGTTTATTAATAGTAACAGAAAGACACTCAACTAATACAACAGTTTATTAATAGTAACAGAAAGACACTCAACTAATACAACAGTTTATTAATAGTAACAGAAAGACACACAACTAATAAAACAGTTTATTAATAGTAACAGAAATACACACAACAAATACAACAGTTTATTAATAGTAACAGAAAGACACACAACTAATAAAACAGTTTATTAATAGTAACAGAAATACACACAACTAATAAAACAGTTTATTAATAGTAACAGAAATACACATAACTAATACAAGAGTTTATTAATAGTAACAGAAAGACACTCAACTAATACAACAGTTTATTAATAGTAACAGAAAGATACCCTTTCGCAATTAATAAAACTTATATTTTGGTAACTTGTGTAACATTTAATGAATATGTAATACCATTAGAAGTTGATAAATTGATTGTAATAGCAATTTGCTGAAACACAGATCTCTTTAAAATCAAATATAACAATTACATTAAAATTAAAACAGCTTCTTATTCGATTATTTTAGTGATTCTACATAAGATTTTTAATGATTTCCCCTATATATCTGTGTTCAAAACTTTGATCCCCTATTGTGGCGCCACCTCCCTGAAGGCTATGACTTTAACAAACTTGAATCTGTACTATGTCAGAAAGCTTTCATGCAAATGTAAACTTCTTTGGCCCAATGGTTCTTGAGAAGATTTTTAAAGATTTTTTCTATACACAAGTATGTAAAATTTGATCCACTACTATGGCTTCATCCTACCCTTGGGGGCCACGAATTTAACAAACTGGAATCTACACTATGTCAAAGAGCTTTCATGTAGATTTGCACTGTCCTAGCCCAGTGGTTCTTGATTGAATATTGTTTTACGTCCCTCTCTAGAATATTTCACTCATATGGAGACGTCACCATTGCCGGTAAAGGACTGTAAAATGTTGGCCTATGCTCGGCGCTTATGGCATTAAGCAGGTAGGGATATGTATACCTGCTGTGACACGGGACCTCGGTTTTTGTGGTCTCATCCGAAGGACCACCCCATTTACTCGCCTCACACGACAAACAAGGGGAGTACTGAGGACCTTTTCTAACCCGGATCCCCACAGGAAGTGGTACTTGAGAAGAAGATTTTTAAAGATTTTCCCTCTACATTTGTATGTGAAATTTTGATCCCCTATTATGGCCCCATCCTACCCGCAGGGGCCATGATTTTCACAAACTTGAATCTACACTATGTTAGGAAGCTTTCATGTAAATCTCAGCTTTTATGGCCCAGTGGTTCTTGAGAAGATGTTTAAAGATTTTCAATATATAATTGTATGTAAAACTTTGATTCCCTATTGTGGCCCCATCCTACCCCCAGGGGTCATCATTTTAACAAACTTGAATCTGCACTTCAAGCTTCGCGGATTATATAGCCTAAATTGACCCAAACCAGGTTATACTCGTATAACTTGCCCCAGAATTAAAGTCATTCCTATATATATATATATATATATATATATATATATATATATATATTTGTGTGTGTATGTGGTATGTGTGTGTGTGTGCATGTTCAATGTCCCGCATGCGGAAGGCCGGTGTTCGAATCCCAGCCGTGACAATACTTAAGTCGTTAAAACAGGTAGTGACAGTTGCATTGCCAAACGCTCGACATCAGGTGTGAATGTCACGGGTCCTCGGAGATAATCTTAAAAACAGATATCCCGTTTCACAGTAAGTGTGACACGCTAAAGAACCCTCACTGCTCATTGGCCGTAAGTGCCGAGCAAGGGCCTAAATTTGAAGCCCTTAACCGGTCTTGGTGACGTCTCCATATGAGTGAGAAATTATCGGGAGAGACGTTACAGAAGATACAATCAATCAATAGGAACAAGGCATTTTTGTATCCCCCATGGTGCAAAATTAAACACATGCATCATTTAAATGATAGTAGTGCCAAACCATTTTAAAATATTGAGCAGACAATATCTTCCTATGTCCAGAGGGGATTGACCATGTGACCTAAAAATCAATAGGGGTCATGTACTCCTTATGTTGTACCAGTGTACCATGTTTGGTGTCAATCAAGCAAATGATTCGTAAAATATAGGATACAATATATTACTATGTCCAATTTAACCCTTGACCTTTGCTTCAAAATCAATAGGAGTCATTTACTATTTAAGATGTACCAATGTACCAAGTCTGATGTCTGTCAAGCAAAGGGTTCTCAAGATATTGAGAGGACAACATCTGGTCTACCGACCGACCAATTGACATACCGACCGACAGGTGCAAAGCAATATGCCCCTATTCTTTGAAGGGGTCATAAAAAGAAAAGGACATTTTAAAGACTTTTCTTTGACGTTAACCCACCTGATTTAAAGCATCATACAGACTTTCATAGAGGTTTTCCAGGTTCAGTAGAATGACAGTGGCCCCGGTCTCCATGCAAACTTTGATTCTGTTGATATTTCGACAGACCTGTTAAAATAGTGTGCATGTAGTTCTAACTATATCAGATATATTGAAATCTCAAAATTCCAAAGCAAGTTTGTTTTGGTAAGGTAGATACCTGTGTATATTGCTGATCACTTTGAAAACTACTCCCAAAAATTGTGATGGCGTTCATTTTCAATACTTTTTGTTGTAACACTGAGAGAGCACCGTAGTTCTCCGTGAGCAACAGGAGATACCTTGACTGTCTATAAACATAAAAGCTTATTCATAGCACAAATAAAGATTTTTATTACTAAATGTGTTATAGCATGTGTATTGCATTAATTGTGAGAACAGGGGTAACAGGGATAACAGACTATCTATAACACTTTTCACTAGCAGGAGTTCATGAATTTCAAGAGTCATAGAAGTCTGACATGATATACAGAGATGTAATATGTAAAATATGATACTGCAAAACTTACTTTTCTCGAAGACAAGCTTTGATTAGTCCAGTTGGGCTACAGTCTGGGTCGCCTATGCTTGGCTAAAAGAATAGGAAAATAAACAATACTACTAACTACACTTACAAGGTGTAGTTATCCAAGTCATTCGCATGCATAAATAAAGTACAAAGAATGGATGTAATTTGAATCCTAACAAGAGATGTTTGTAAAACACACATGCCCCCCCCCCCCCCATGGTGCAAAATTGAAAAGGGTTATACACACATAATTTAATTGAGAGTAGTATCATCAATTCAAAATATTGAGCAGACAATATCTTCCTATGTCAAGAGTGGATTGACCATGTGACCTAAAAATGAATAGGGGTAATCAACTCCTGAACATGTACCAGTGTACCAAGTTTGATGTCTGTCAAGCAAAGGATTCTCAAGATATTGAACGGACAGTATATTCCTATGTCCAGTTTGACCCTTGACCTTTGACAATGTGACCTCAAAATCAATAGGTGTCATCTTCTCCTGATGATGTACCAGTGTACCAAGTTTAATGTCTGTCAAGCAAAGGGTTCTCAAGATATTGAGCGGACAGTATATTCCTATGTCCAGTTTGACCCTTGACCTTTGACCATGTGATCTCAAAATCAATAGGGGTCATCTTATTCTAAAGATACACCAGTGTACCAAGTTTGATGTCTGTCAAGCAAAGGATTCTTGAGACATTGAGTGGTCAATATATTCCTATGTCCAGTTTGACCCTTGACCTTTGACCAGGTGACCTCAAAATCAATAGGGGTCATCTACTCCTTAAGATGTACCAGTGTACAAAGTTTGATGTCTGTCAAGCAAAGGGTTCTCAAGATGTTGAACAGACAGTATATTCCTATGTCCAGTTTGACCCTTGACCTTTGACCACGTGACCTCAAATTCAATAGGGGTCATCTTCTCTTGAAGATGTACCAGTGTACTACGTTTGATGTCTTTCAAGCAAAGGGTTCTCAAGATAATGAGCGGACAGTATATTCCAATGTCCAGTTTGACCCTTGACCTTTGACCATGTGATCTCAAAATCAATAGGGGTCATTTTCTTCTAAAGATATACCAGTGTACTAAGTTTGATGTCTGTCAACCAAAGGAAACATTGAGTGGTCAATATATTCCTATAGTCAGTTTTACCCTTGACCTTTGACCAGGTGAGCTCAAGATCAATAGGGGTCATCTCTCCTTAAGATGTACTAGTGTACCAAGTTTGGTGTCTCTCAAGGAAAGGGTTCTCAAGATATTGAGCAAACAGTATATTCCTATATCCAGAGTAGGTTGACCCTTGACCTTTAACCTTTTGACCTGAAAAACAATAGGGGTCCTCTTCTTTTCATAACCAACCCACATATGAAATATCATTACGGTCAAGTGAATGGTTCTCAAGATATTGAGCGGACAACATGTGATCTACCGACTGACCGACCAACAGACTGACCGACCGACCGACAGACAGGTGCAAACCAATATGCCCCTCTTCTTTGAAGGAGGGCATAAAATATTATATCATTACTATTTCAATTAATAAATAATACATGCACTTATGTAAACATTCTTTGATATGTAATTTTAGCATTTCATGTTAAAAATGCGACATTATTGTCTCAATCAACACTCAATGCAACAAAGCTTTAAAAGAAAAAAAGTTTTAAAATCAAACACCTGTTCTATTTTTGTTACAGAATTCAATCGCCTCTCAAAAATGTTCAGGGGATCTATATCTTCCTTTTCCATTCCTCCGAAGTTCCTTCTTATTGAATGTTTCAACATCAGCCAAGTTGGGCGTTTTTGGTTTGTGACGGTAAATGCGTAAATCATTTTGATAAGACTAAAACAGAGAAAATGATATGAATCAAATTAAACTTGTATTTGCTTTATAAAAGTATGAATAAACTAGATAGCTTGATTATATAACAGTTAAAAATGTATTCTTTCTCTTATGAACTTATGAACTCTTATAAGGAATACAAAAGTAAGAGTTGGGCGAACACGTGCTGCTGGATATACCAGAAGTGGGATCAGGTGCCTAGGAGGAGTTAACATCCCCTGTCGACCAGTCACACCCGCCGTGGGCCTTATATCTTGATCAGGTAAACGGTGTAATCCGTAATCAAAATCAGTGTGTAAAGAACGGTCTAACATTGGTATGAAACACGTCAAACGGCATTTAACTCAATGACGGGTTTATTGGCAAACTACATCGTTATAATCATTGATAAAAAGAACAAAACGGTTAAATATCCCATGGAAACCTGTAGAAGTCTCTCAATCCAAAAAATTCCCTTTTCTTGAGCACTGCTTTAAAGACATCCCGGTATGCTTCCGCTAGAGGCTTAATCAGTGGACGAATCCAATGTTGATTTTCTTCACTACATATCCCTCTGAGGAAAAATGAAATATAAAGTTCTTTTTTCGATAGTTTTCACTTGATATTGCCAAAGCATGCGCGCTTAATTGAAAACAATGTTTTAAAACTGATTTAATGTCCAGATATGAAAAATAATGTTTACGTCGCCGTTTCCGTTAATTCGTCAAGATCAGGCGTTTCCCGTTGAACAAGAATCCCTCGGTTCATTTTTGCTGGATCCAAGGCCCAGTTTGATATCCCAATAAAAGCCACCTAATAATGTTAGAAATTCAGAAGAACAAAATGAGAACTTTTTATACACCCTGTCAGTATTGTATCAGACGGGGATCTGAACAATATTTAATTGTCTTCAATTTCCATTGTTCTTAGACCTCCATTATTACCTTTCTGTAGGGCTCTGGTTCTTGACTGTCTAGGCAACCGTTTTCCAGCAGTGGATGTAATGTCTGATAAAAGGATTAAGAAGTGTAAAAGAACAAAACAATTAAATATTAAGGCCAGACCAAGGTAATATCGTCAGATAGACTAATGACACGTAAGGCGCGTACACAAAAAAGGTGATGAAAAGGTGAAGATCAGGAACAGTGATCAATCTCATAATTCCTACACAGAATGCAAAATTAGGAGTAGGACAAACACGGAACCCTCAACAAGATCTTACACAAGATGTAAGTATATGTAAACTGAAAACTCAATAATAAATATACATCCCTGATTTTATTCAAAAGTTATATACAATTTCAATTCTTCATGCGTAGAAGGACTTTTCTCTTAATTTTTTTATGGTTATACAAAACGTTATGACCATTAGCAGAGGAAAGTTTTAGAATCGTCACATTCGTGTTGCCTTATCAAAATGACTCTAAAAACTAAATACACATGTACGTGGAAATACATCTCTTTCTACAATAACGTTTGAAGTGAATCCAAACAAAGAAAACATGTGTAGTCTAAATATTATTACATTATCTCTTCCTCCTCAAACATTCCCCGAAGTGGTATATTATCCATCTGTTGTTCATAACAATTTTTTTTAATTCTCAGAGTTTATCTACATTGATTATACATATACATGTAAGTGTTAGACAGAAAAGAATAACATAAAGTCCAGATATACTATTATAAAATTATTGTGCAAAGACTGATAAAGATGTTAATAAATAGATGAACATGAATTCCTTGTAGAGTCTTCAGAAGCATGCTTATCATTACAAACCTTTAGTGGCATTTTTGGAGAATCTTCTGCAAGTCCTACTTCATCCAGAACAACTACAGAGACAAATTTCTGCAGGTCGCCATCTTTTTGATATTTTGCACACTGGCGAAATGTTGCAATTATGCCTTCTGCTATTGATAATGGACTGCATTGAAATGATACCATTTTTACCTGAAACAATGTCAGGGTATATATCAACTTATGCTTCATACTTTTAAATCGTACATATCAATTAATGGATTAGACTGGCATCAGAATTTTAGTTGATATGATTGAGTTAAAATTGTACTAAAGCGACCATAAATAAGTTAAGCATAGACAAGAGAAAAAGTCGAGCCAAATATTTGAGAAAAAATTCAAACATACTTGTTTGAACTTCCGGAAAAGCTTGGAGTAAGAAGAATTTCCTTGCATGACATCTGCAACTATTGTCTTCGCCAAAGATTTTGAGCTTCCGGGTTTTCCCACAAGAAATAATGGAATTCGTAATTCTATACAAATTAGCATCATAAAAACATTTTCTTTTAAGGCTTTGTTCTTTGCAATGTTCTCTTCCAACTTAACTTCTTCCAAACAGATACTCTGACATCTATAAACATAAATAAGATGGTTACAGCGAACTTCCATATCTAAGTGCATAAAAGCAAGATTTATCAAATATCAAATATGCATTGTGGATTACCTTTCTATCAGATCCAACATTTGTCCAGCACCACGTGGTAAGTAAAATGGATCCATAAAAGTTTCTGTGATTGTAAACCGAAATTCATCTCTGTTTTTCAAACACGCATGGTAGCATACACCAAGCGCCAATACTAATGCTTGTGTAAGATTTGAAACAACCTACAAAACATATAACACAATTTCATCAGAATGATACTGGTTTTATATGATGTTGCTAGACGTTATAAATGAAAATAGTATTGAAGATTTTTTTTAACATGCCCTTAGAAATATTATTCAATAATTACACAACAACTGATTCTGCAGACGAATCCGATCAGCATTCGTCCACGCAAATACAACCAAGTTAATCTTATTAGAAATATTTCCAAAATCATTTACTCCAATCAGGTTAAAGAGTGTTAGATTCATTTAAACTTATTCAAAATAAATAACATATTGAAATTACTTTATTATTACAAATATATTACTCCATTAATTATTCTATATTCTGAAAGGCAACATCTCAGTTTCCGGCTAGCTAGAAGTTTAAGTCAGGTGGCTATCATGATATATTTTTGGACGCCTTGAAATTTTGAATATAAAGAATACATCTTAGAATTGTAATTTAGTCTCTAAGGATATCTTCTATGTTTCCTATTTTTAGGTCACTTGAGTAAACTCAGGTGACCTATTGCAATTGGTTGTCATCCGTCGTCGTGCGTTGTCCGTCTTCCGTCTTGCGTTAACAATTGAACATTTTTAACTTCTTGATAAGTACCTGTCCAATTCTTTTCAAATTTGGTATGAAGCATCTTTGGGACAAGGGGGACATAAATTGTAAATTTCAGGACTTCAGCTCTCCTGGGGTCTTAGGGGCGGGGCAAAAACTGCCCAAAATTGACCAATTTTCAAAAATCTTTTACTCAAGAACCGCACACGTGTAAGAAAAATTAATGCATGATGATGTAGAGCAGGAAGTCTTCTACCAAAATTGTAAATTTCATGATCCCCAGGGTAGGGTTTCTGAACCCAAGGTGGGGCCAAACTTACTATATAGAGTTTATGTGTAAAACGCTTAAATACCATCTTCTTTAGTACTATTGATACTTAATTGAAACTAAATGGATATCTAGAAAGAGCAGGTAGTCCTTTACCAAAATGGTAAATGTGATGATCCCAGGGGTTTTGATATCAGGATGGGGCCAAAATTTTAAGTTATTATATCTGTGTACAATTGTCATTTTTAACTTCTTGATAACTACTATACCAATTCTTTTCAAATTTGGTATGAAGCATCTTTGGGACATAAATTCATAAATTGTAAATTTCAGGATTCCTGCACCCCTGGGACCTTAGAGGCGAGCCAAAAACTGCCCAAAATTGACCAATTTCAAAAATCTTCTCTAGAACCGCACATGTTTAAGAAAAACTAAATACCTAAATGCATTAAGATGTAAAGCAGGAAGGCTTCTACCAAAATTGTAAATTTCATGATCCCCGGGGTAGGGGTTTTGACCCCAGGGTGGGTCCAAACTTAGTATATAGTGTTTATGTGTAAGTTTGCTGATACTGTATAAAATCTAAATGCATACTAAGTAATAACAGAAAAAGATGTACAAAAATGGTGAATTTCACAACCCAGGGTTTTAACACTACGATGGGTCCAAATTAGTCATATCTTTTAATGTTTTAATGTTAATACACCTATCATATTATGTGAAACCTTTCATCAGTGTATGTACTTATGATGACATTGAAGTTGTAAGAACACATCTTGTTTTATACTTTTCCTGAATGTTAAAATTTAGATATTCAGAACAGGAATTTTTTTCTAGATCTCGTAACCCTTGTGAGTAGTCATATTTTTTCACTAGTACCCAGGTGACCGATAAGGCCTGTGGGCCTCTTGTTCATAATCAGTACGTTTATTTTAAAATGTCTTATACTATTTGGTAAATGAGAAAAGTAAATGTGCTTTATGAATGGAATATTTACGCTTTGTTTGATTTTTTACGTCCTGGGATATTTAACACATTGAGACATCACCAACTGAAGGTGAAGTGCAACAATCTTAGACTTATGCATGGCACCCAGGGCTGTAGCAGTAAGGGTTCATTAACAAACGCTCTAATCACCAATCCATCGCTAGTGGTAAAATATTTATGAAATGTATGTTTATTTTACATTAAAAATAATGAAAACATCATTCACACTAAGTAGAGGTGTGCGATGTGTTGAATCCCGACTGATATTTCATAATTCGAAAGATTTTTGTTAGAACATGTGTATTAATTAGTGATTGTCTCTGCCTGATATGTGTGCCTATACGACATGTTAAGCATTTCTATTGAATAAATACTAATCATTTATAATTATTTTATAACATACTTTCATCTTTACTATGTTTATATATTAAATGGTGGTATAGTGTGAAATTAAATACAAAATTATTATTCAGTTATTACAAACTGGAACCCGGATAACATATATACATATATGTTGGCTTCACTAGGGAAGTTAGGTCCTTAGCTTTTGAGCACAACAGTGCACGATCCTATAACTTTATATCTTCTGGTTCAATACTGGTCCAATCATATTATATATGTATTACTTAACCCCATTAAGTTGAAACTTTGTGTCAATTCACATTTTGAAAGGGTTTGGCAAGGACTACATTTTGTGATGGAAGGATTTTTTAATAAAAAAGTTCTAAATATGCATGCTTTAACAGTTTCTTTTTTATCCAATGAAAGGTGAAGATAGAGAATAGTAACCAATCTCATAACTCCTATAAGGAATATAAAATAAATAATTGGGCAAAAACAGACCTCTGGATATACCAGAGGTGGGGTCAGGTGCCCAGGAAGAATAGGCAATACAGTCGGCCAGTGACACCCGCCGTAAGCCCTATGGCTTGATCAAGTAAACGGAGTAATCAGTAGTTAAAATCAGTGTGCCAAGAACGGGCTAACGATCGGTATGAAACATGTCAGACAGCAATGCTAGGTTACATTTGCAAACTAGATCATTATAACGACCATAGAATTTGTGAAATGCTAATTTTGAATGAGACTGTTGAAACCCCTGTAACATCAGCTTGTTTGTCAATAGCCTGCTTCGACTTAAAAACTGATCATACACAAAACAAGCTCTTGCGTATCGAATCAGTTGAGTCCTCCTTATCTGCTTCATACTTAGACATTTGATTAAAAATGGATATCAATGGCAAACTAACAACTCAAGTTTGTGACAGCGGAATGATTACAGCTTCCTATATTTATGTAGCAATATTCCATTATCACCTGTATATGGTGTTTATATCTATCAACTGATTCGATATGCAAGGGCTTGTATCATCTTATTCTAAACGTGTTGCGGATGACATGTATATCATAATATTTTTCTAACACGTTCGTGTCGTTATGTTGCGGCTTTCATCACATAAATCAAGAGGTTGTTGAAGTGCATGTAATACGGGGGTTAAGTGAAAGTCGTCTGTTAAGGATATAATTTTACTCTGATCTCATTGCATATTATATCATACCAAGAACACGATACCACACCATCCATGTCATGCATAATTGTTCAATTAATTTCACACCACGTAGCACATCATAGCATATAAAAATAACATACGATATGACAAAAATGTACACTACATTATTCTGAAATGGAATAAAATAAATTTACAAATTCTCCAAAGGCAATTTTGTATAAGTACATTTTCTTATATTGGTATATGAAACCTCGTTTGGGAATGATGGTCTGATGATTTCGGTGTTTTGAGCAACAAATACTGGAAATGAAGGTGTTGCTGAATTCCGTTTGCTAGAAATTAATGAATTGATTCCGAGTTCCAATTGTAATCCTAAGAAGCCTCTATTGAAAATTCAAATCCAATATATATATATATATATATATATATATATATATATATATAGTTAAACTCCGATATCTCGAACTTGTTAGGACCAAAGAAAAACTTCGAGATATCCGAGGGTTCGAGATATCGAAGTTAAAGAATTTGACACCAATACTATGTAATGATTTATGATGCCTGTTTTATTTGACAGGTAAATTAACACACCTTTATAAAGCGGTAAAAGTTGTAGTTTGAGATATTTTAATACGAAAAGCGAAACCTGTTTATATAATTTCGTCTTGATCCAAATGCATTTATATAGATGAAAAGGATATATAATGGGGAAAATAATGTGCTTCAGATTTGGTACACAGCATGAAAAGGAACGGAATGGAGTACAGGTACCATATCAATGTCAGTATCAGTAAATATAAAGAATATTTTCTGTGGGTATAGGGAGCGAGTTCCGAGTACAATATCAAATATATTGCTGTATATCTCTGTCATTAATAGCATGTACCTCGGTGTTTTCAGTTTCGCTGTTGTCATCCTCTTCATCGTCCTCGTTCGACGAGTCGTCGGTCTCAGTTGAACAGTCCAACCTATCTAACAGCAATGAGCCATTTTCAGATTGGGTGTAGAACCAACTGAATACATCGAGAACTCTTTCGACGTCACGTAAACTCACAAAACTACACTCATCCTAAAAATATATGATCAATTCAACTGAATGACTATAGATAGTTATTGACGATTAATATTTCGGAGTGAGAATTAAAACTTTAAAATCTTCGGTGCCTTCATCGTGGTTTTGATTCTATGTTGGCTCCAACAAGGTAACTTGTTTTTTAACAAAACACACAAACACTGTGTGTGTGTGTGTGTGTGTGTGTGTGTGTGTGTGACTGCACTCAATGGGAATTGAGATCATTTAAGGGTGATTGATAGTGATTCACCCAATATAGATTACAACGTCAGAGTATTCAGTTGGAAAAATAGTAAAATGATACCTTATCAATAAATATAGCTATTTGAAAAGTAACAAACAAATTATTTCGATATATTGAAATTAAAAATTGTAGAGCCAATTCCCTGTCCAACTACTTAGCAACGTGATTTAAAGCTGACATGAATTAATATAGTATAATTCTATATGTCCACCATATTTCTTTGCTAATCCGCCATATTAGTTGGATATTATATTGTTATATGTATCAGGGTTCGCATGGTATATAAGGGGATGAGTTTTGCTACGCTTCACTTCTCATCAGTGTCTTCGCTTTACCTGTGCGGGTAGCTTCGACAGGTAACACGTACATCTCCGATACTTATTTATAGGACACCAAGAAGAAATGAAATCACATTTTGAAACACCATGCAGTGCTCAAAATTACAATAAACATATCGTACAGTAGTAAATCATTCTAAAAGCTTTGGATAAATAAATATAGAATGCCTTTTCTTTACGTGAATGTGCGTACATTTGCAATAAATATGTCAAAACTATACAAAAACGCGGGAGAAATATATCATCTATTATCTAGATCTATTGATGAAATGGAATAAGTAAAGGGTATAAAATCTATACCATTCACACTTACTTCAAGCAAAATGCAAATACATAAATGCTACTGTACGTATAAAGAAGACATGGTCATGTATGCTCGCCAAGCATCGAATGCGGATGACTATTTGCCTGGGTCTACTCGTAATATCTGTAAAGGACCGAAGATGTTCGTGTACACTTGTCGAAAATACTCAAAGTAGTAGTAAAACTCTCTTTATTAGCATAATCCATAAAACAAAACGATACACTCCATTTGTATTCCAACAGCAAACAACATTGTCCATTGTACAGACTGCGACACACTTAGCCCGTGCCGATCAGCTATCAAATAAATCTGCATTATCAATTAATGAAAGCAATATTGAGTTACTGTTCTTTTATATTGAAATAACGATATCATTTGTCTTAATAAGAGCGCGATTATTACAAGATCATCGTTTGAACCTCTCTCTCTCTCTCTCTCTCTCTCTCTCTCTCTCTCTCTCGTTCAATCAATGAATATGGACATACATAAACCGTAAATAATTATGTGGTTCCCAAAGAAACAATAAAACTATAGTTTCATTTATACATTTCCTTTTATATGTGTCTTTGTGTAATCAACTGTTTATTATGTATTGCAAATGTAATACCCGCATTTTTAAACAGATGCATATATTCGATCATTATTCCCTTATTTGTATATCCAAATTTGTATATGATCATCAATAAATTTGAATTGAGCACGCAATATATCCAACCAGATGCTCAGTGTATATGATTAGATTCCCGATTTCTATAAACTGCAAAACCTCGACCAGACAAGCATTCAATACAGGAATTTTTTTTTACTCTGACATCTCCCCTGATTGGCACGGGTGAAGTGTGTCGCAGTCTGTATAATGGAATGACAAGGTGTTTTAAAGTTCTAACGAGATACAAATGGAGTTTATCATTTTGTTTCGTGGATTTATCAGAATAAAGAGAATCTAATATTTTTGGTAAGTGCACATCTCCGATACCTGTTAAATAGACGTCCGTGTTTGATATGGGTTTTTTGGGGGGCGAATATGCCATGTGCATTACATATTATGCATATGGCACGGACCTGTATTTTGCAAGAATTGATATAAATAATATATTTTATGCTCTTTGCTTATTCCATTCTATCAGTATGTAATTGGCAAATGATTTCTGCGCATTTATTTCATAAGAAACTGCAAATACTTGCATGCACTTGATGTATGCAAGAAAAGCTTCTGTTTTTGCATTTTTTTCTAAATTATCTAAACTTTCGGAATGTTGCATTGGTATACAATAAATATTTTGTAATTCTGAGCAAAGCATAATGTTTTATAATGTGATTTTATTTGTTTCGCATTCCCTATATATTGCTATCGGAGATGTGCAATGGTCGAGTCCACCTAGAAAAATCACTCAGGTGTGACAATCACATTTGGGGTATATACGGGTAGAGTAAATTAGGCTACCTGAGAGAAATATGGCGGATAAGATGAGAAATGTGTACGTATTTATTAATTCATGTCAGCTTTAAATACAGTATTCAAGTACGGTATTCCTTTTATTAAAACAACGTTTAATATTTCTGTATCTTTTCATAACTTAGCTTTTATTGCTTGCAATTTCGGACAACTGACCTTTTGATTCCTCATGAATTTCTGTGCTGCTGTTAGAATATGGGCCAGACTCTCGTCAAGATCATCAACATCTGGAACTTTGCCATTGTTAATCTGGAAATTTTGAAGAGCGATGCTAGTTAAATGTGCTTTGGACCCTGACAATTTTTATCAACTCAGGGTATGTTTTAAGGTAGCTCCATCCTCATGTGACTTATCAATATTAATGGTTAAATGTGGAAAAACTTTATTAATTTCCACTCAATATAGTTTAATTCAATTAATAATTAAAGAAAATGTATATGTTACCACCTTTTTAAAGATGTCAGACATACAAAAACAAAAGTATACAGCAACATCAGAAAATCACACATTTTCGTTAAACAGAATAATAAAAATAGATAAAAACTTGTTAAAATGACAAAATTTAGATACCAACAGTTTTAAAACTGCTAACTCATAAATATGTATAGATTAATTGTGGATGTTAGGGAAACCAATGTATAATAGACATCCAGTAGAGGAAATTTCAACATAGGAGTTATTGCCCTTGACAACATTTTTTAATCATAAATAATTGATTATTTGTGGAAAATGTAAACTTTTTCAGTGTTAATAGTTTACCAGATTTTTTATTATATCCATTGAATAACATTCCTCAGAAAGATATATTTCTATCATGTGCAAAGTTTAGTTTATGAAGATTTTTGCAATAACCTATGACGTCACATGAGGATCGATCAACCTTAAATTCGTAAATTAATTGCCTACCCTACTGTCAAATTACAAATTATGACAATACATTCATTTGATAGATCAGACTCTCACATGCATGCACTGTATATATATTTATCGGTAGTTATTTCTGAATCCAAATGTTTTGCACAAATCAGTGTCACTAAGTTTTGCATTATTCGTCTCAGTTATTTTTAACCCAGTTCTGTTACAATCTTTGTAAACCCGTCATGTTTCATCCACATATGGTAGTTAACCGGGGTTCGCTGTGTATGTCAAGTGCTGGACTCCGTGTTGTGGGGATGGGTGTCATGCTCAATCAATTTGGACATTGCATTTTAAGCCTTTCTTACAGTGTGGTCTAGAAGTGAAACATATAGTTATTTAACGTAGGTCGCGGGTTTGCTTACATCATCGTTTTCGGGTACGCAAATCCTACGACTCAACATCTTTTTACGTGCACATTCAATTGTGACGTAACAGTTGTCTGAATAAATTGACTGAATATAAAGAACATAATACTTTACCGATATCACATAAATATTACCAACAGTTATTATCGAAGTAGAACATGCTTCGTTTGATTTTGTTGCCTTCCTTTCGTTTGGCTAGTAATATGTTTTATCCTGTTACTGTATAAAGTTTAGCAGCGGACAACTTGGGGAGGTGAGATAGCTGGCAATGTTGGGAATGCGTCTTTAGAACTCGAGAAAATTCGGACGAGAGCTTCCCAGTTCATGAAAGTTTTATTCAGAGATTTGACGCGTTTATGGCGGACATTTGAAAATGGCGAGTTCATAATATTATTCCTACCCCATCATACGTGAAGATCGGACAACAATGAATAATTAAAAGCGTTGGGCAGGGATATCCTATAAAGAACTGTTTCAATGTGTCCTGCTGCAAATGTATCTGAAAACATTTCCAGAACCCCTGGAAAATTGAGCAGGAGTTGTCTATACTTGAGAGAGAGAGAGAGAGAGAGAGAGAGAGAGAGATCTGATCATATTTACAGATGAATGCCGGTATTGGCGAACAGCAAACTAACAATACATGTATTCTAGCAAAGTTGAACCTATTACAACTGCCCACGTCAAGGAGTGTTTGAAACTCGCTGTAAAATTAGCTAGACATGCAGGGCTGACTACTTGTAAAAATTGTTAGCCCTGCCAAAGACCTACTTGCCCTGCATATTTTAAAATTACTTTTACATGTGTCACTACATGTATCTATCTTCTAATGAAGTACGATGGACCTAATTCGTTTCTAGTACCTCATATTGTATTAAAATTTTATATACGGTAGAATATGCAATAAAATGTACTAAATTGACGAGGTGTGTCCATTTAGTTACAGGTACAATAATGAAGTTGATTCATTTAAATTTTATTTAGCGAAAATTTTATCACGTCCGATCGGGCGACTATACCAAGAAATGTATTCGCCCGTGGTAAAATGCATGCGTCTCGGGCGATGGGGCGCACGGTTATTTCAAACACTGCAACGGGCTCAAGACTCTAAATGAATGTGAAGTTGGTAGAAAATTAGAAATAGTATCTGACGTTTCAAGTGCATCTGCAATACAAGTTAAAAATAACTATAGTTTTAATCCACGTTCATGTTTTCGAGGGTTTATTTGGCTTGGGAAAGTGAGCATTTCTATGTGTTTCTGAGGTTTTTTTTTAGATAAATATATTGTAAAATAGAAACAACTTTAGTTGTATTTCTGGTTAGAATATTAAGACATGATCAAACTACATGTATATGAAATTAAAAATTTAACCTTAATGAGATTTAAAAATAAAATTATACTATTACATGTAGGCTATTATATTAGTTTATTCATTGTTACTGCGATCATGCGATCGCAAAAGAAGAAAAGAATTTCAATTATTAGCCGTGCAACACAATTTAGATATATAGCGCAATATATGTACACATTTATATATATATTAAGAAATTTTGCGATATACATTTTATAAATAATTGATTATTTTGTCCATACATATTTGATTTCCCCTTCAAAGCCAGGAGTCAATAACGTTGTTTTGAGTTCTTTTTGAAGTGATGCATGAAATGTAAATGAATAACGTTGTTGAATGACGTCGCGAATATTTGTAACGTTATTTGTTAAAAACTGTTGATTTGATGGTTTTTATCTAACTTTGACATCTTTTTCTTTAAAAAACGAACACAAATACCCCATAATTTTTTTTTCATAAATATTTTTCAAATTATTTTTGTGTCGCTTTAATATCAATAATATCAAGATGAACAGCACCAAATTCTGTCTATTTTAAGTTGAATTATGCAATGAATAAAGGCAATCACTATTACTTTCTATATAATTCACTGGAAAACAGTGTCGCTACCGTTAAAACAATGGTATGTTGAGGACGTAATTACTAAAAAAAAACTGTGCTGTTGGATGAAAAACAATTTTCACAGAGTAGTATACTGTATATACATTGTCAAGATACATCGGTCAAATTTTCAGATGGGGTTTTCGAGTAGATTCCCGAGTTCAGTGTGATTGATTGATTGAATATTGTTTAACGTCCCTCTCGAGAATATTTCACTCATATGGAGACGTCACCACTGCCGGTGAAGGGCTGCAAAATCTCGGCCTATGCTCGGCGCTTACGGCCTTTGAGCAGGTAGGGATCTTTATCGTGCCACACCTGCTGTGACATGGGACCTCAGTTTTTGCGGTCTCATCCGAAGGATCGCCCCATTTAGTCGCATTCTACGACAAGCAAGGGGTACTGAGGACCTACAATGTATTCTAACCCGGATCCCCACGGGTTGAGTTCAGTGTGGTTTCCTTACATTCGTTTCCTGTGTGTTTTCCTCGTACCAATGCCTGTTTTAATCATAGATTATGGGACTTTGATGCATCCCACATCTTTTTCTTTTTCTTCAGGTTCACACAACATTTATTCACGTATAGTGACAGTCAGGGTTTTAACATCATGCCCTTACAAACCCACCTGACTAGGGGGTACAGGTATTTTATCTACCATTTACTCACATACCCACTCTAATAGGCATGCATTCAAAGATAGAAGAAAAGGAAGAGGATTAGAAAGGAATGAAATTACTCTGGCTTATCATACATGTATGTACACTATACAAAATAATATTAATCTAATAGGTTGTCACAAACTAAATGTTTTAAATGTATAACAAATGTACTGTTATGACATTGATAATAACTTCCGATGATATACATAGGCTAATTAATGTATACAGTTACATATTATATATTCTGGATGATCAAAAATCTATAAATCTTTTAATTTATGAAATGTATTCCATTTTTTTCTCAAAAACATCTACATAATCATTTTTGCATGCTAACTGCCTTTCTACTTTATACACATTTGTCCAAGTGGTAACAAAGTTATTTAACAAAGGCGGATTGCCTCTACATTTGCAACAATACATAAAGTACTTTAAATAATAATTAATCAAATTGATCATTTCATTTTCTGAGCTACCCAGCAAAAAGGTTTTTTTTATCAACAACAATATTTACTGAAAAAAAATCCCTAAACCATGACTGCACATTCTTGAAAAATAAAACATTTTCACAGTCATATAAAACATGCTCTATTGATTCCTTTTCCTTTGCACAAAACGAACATAAATCATTGTCTATTTTCTTTATTTTTAACAACTTTGTATTAAGGTTCCTCTCGAGAATCTTTCACTCTTATGGAGACGTGTTGAATGAAGTCACCAAGTCATAGAAATATGTCATTTGGTATATAACCCTAAACAGCTCTGGGTGTACATGTGACACTACCATGATTTACTTTTTAATCCATGATGCAGAAAGGATGAGAAACAGTAAAATTTGAGAAATCTATTGACAAACTGCAACATTTGGTGGCGAGTGTTTGGCACAATCTATTTAAAATTAAAATCTACCCCTGCGGCCAACCCGGGGAATCACTAAGCACCCAGGGATTACTTCCCTTTGACACTGGCGCAAAGCGCCCCCACAGGTAACTGTGATGGGAACAGACCTCTTGGTACCCCCTTTCAAGAGTGAACGCCACATACAATGAGGAATTTCAGTTTCTGACCCGAGCCCTAACTCTATCCTGTCTCCCCTGGTGAACACCTTGGTTAAGACCCCCAGGGGTAAACCCAAAAACTTGTCCTTGATACAAGGATTAAGCCGGTCCCTCAGTTACCACTGAGGTGGCCCCAAATCCTCCCCAGTGCTGAGGATAGATTATCCAGAGTTTTGAGCCAGACATAAGAGAACTCCTCATTTATGGTAATCCCCGAATTCCGAGTTTCAATATTTATCAATTATATACGAGGGCTGTTCGATATGTAATGTGTAATGTACCACAGCGCCATAACGCTTTGCACTATTTCGTGGATGATGATACTTTTCAATAGCTCTATTCAATACCTTTTCAACGGTATAAACACGAGCCTTCACTCCACATAGTTTCAAAATTATAGTCATTTCAATAGAGTCAGTCGTTGACCACTGTTGTAAAAATGGTTGGGAAACGGGTTGAGAATATTGAAGAAATTAGAGCTTATATAAAGGTTCGCATAAATCTCGGTCATTCGGTAATGCAGATTTTTACTGAAGTGGGGGAAGTTTAGGGTCTGATAAGGTATCTTATGAGACAGTTCGTAGGTGGAGAAAGAAAGTTCTGAGTGGCACAGAGTCCGTCAAAGATGCAGCAAAATCTGGCCGACCTGTGAATGTAGCAGGCAAGGCAAATGTCTCAAAGGTCAGGGACATAATTGAAAGTGATGGCAGATACACGGTTCATTTTGAAGCGTATTTTTAAAGTAGGAAAGATTCTGCCAGATGGATACCGCATATATTGACTGATGACCAAAAGCGGAAACGAGTACAAACCGTTAAGCAATTGCTCATTTTGTTTCCCAAATTCAATCAAAGACAATTTGCAAACATTGCTACTGGTGACGAAACATGGGTTCGCTATTTCGAACCAGTAAGAAAAATTGGAAACAAAATATGGCTAACTAAACATGGTAGAAGACCCGTAGTTGCCAAAAGAACCATTAGCACAAAGAAGGTTCTTTATTGCATATTTTTCTCATGTGATGGTATAAGCCGTACAAATTCCGATAACGAAGGGCAAAAGAGTTACAGGTCGGTATTACCGAGACGGTATGCTAAAAAGCTCAAGAAATATTATCATAAACGATGCCCTGTGTCAGGATTTAGGCATGTTTGTCTTCTTCATGATAAGGCTCCATCACATACATCTGAGCTTGTGAAACAATTTTATTCGGAGAAGGT
Organism: Ostrea edulis; assembly: GCF_947568905.1. Taxonomy (NCBI): domain Eukaryota; kingdom Metazoa; phylum Mollusca; class Bivalvia; order Ostreida; family Ostreidae; genus Ostrea; species Ostrea edulis. The sequence continues at coordinate 54,332,254 of NC_079166.1, read as the reverse complement.
TACCGTCTTGCCACACCCACAATACTCTTCAGATCTAGCCCTATACGACTCTTTCCTTTTTCCAAAACTTTAAAAGTTCTTATTCCGTCGTCGTTACAAGTCCCGACAAGCCCTTGGCTCAGCCATCAGTCAATGCCTCAGAGGTCTATCTAAATCAGCGCACCGTGACGCATTTCAGAAATGGATTCAGAGATTGAAATTACGTATTTCAAACCGTAGAGAATACTTTGAAGGGATGTAATGTTCATTTCACTATTTGAGTCGATTGCTTTTGACATATCGTACAATACATATAGAACACCCCTCGTATATATTTCTTTTTGTAAGAACTCACATATCTCAGGACCATTTGTCTTATGTATGTTTCTTCTACACTTGTGTCAAGTTGCCCAAAATCCCAAACCAAAGGCAGCAAACTTTGTGGTAAAGGCTGAACTCGATACACCAATCTTCGCATCGGTATTCTCCCTTTAATTCCAATTACATCATATTACTATTAGTCTCGAAATATGAATATATAGTAAATACATTATACAAATATACAGTAAATATTTACCCATTCTATCTGTCGTGCCATCAGCGTCCACGTGATAACCAAGTCCAGCTTGTTCAAGTCTCTCTATCATCTTTTTGGAATGCCTGGGAGAAAAACGGAAGAGTACGATTGGAATTCAATTATTTCGATTTTTCAAATTCTTACTACATATTTGTAGCTTCAACTGACTACCATCAGTTCAATTTTGCAATAATTTTAAATCATTTGATTCTGTTACAACATACTTTCTGTACGGATTGCAAGCGGCAACAATTTTCAAAGACTGACAAAGGTCAAGAGGCTCTCCACAGATAGTTTTGTCACACATAATCTCTTTGATCACGCCGATTGCTTCAGTTGTGTTTGCCTCATCAAAGAATAACACAGTATACATGTTTTTAGCATCCTCTATTTGCGAATTTCTTTTGGCTTCTCTTTCAGCTTCTCTAACTTTGTTGATGATGTCTGCCCTCTTTGTACCACCATGCACCTGTATGGACACATTTCATGTCATTTAAGTATTAAATGTCGATTTTGTTTAACTATCAAGGCCATGGTGATGATGGTTATTTAACGTGCCTACACCATAAGCGCCTGGGTCAAAGATTATATTGCACTGTAACCTACATGTAAACAATGAAGGAAATTCGAACCACGATTAGATATTTCTCTTCAATCTATGGTGTCTCTTTCAACATTTTTTTTATGTTTCAGGAAGCTTTACTTCATGAGAGGCGAAGATAACGAACAGTGATCAATCTCATAACATATTTAAGGTTAAATATTATGCATCAGTGGGATAAGACAATTTTTAAAACGTGGATAAATTATTGTTCTGTGGTAATGATAAATGTAGTTATGCTTCCTGAAACAAAATTTTTTAAAGAGGCACCATAGATTGAATTGAAATATTTATTCATGGTTCGAATTTCCTCCATTGTTTACATATATGTTACAGTGCAATATCCTTGACCCAGGCGCCTATGGCATACACTTGCCGCGACACGGAACCATAGTTATCAGGGTCATGTTTAAATACCTAGAGTTTCGCTATACCTATTATGACGTCTTAGGTTTGACAAATGACACAAGAAGGACTTGAACTCACGACCTACCAGTCACTAAGCTAACACTAAAACCAATAAGTTACCGCTATATGTATGTATATATGTAATGTAGTCATGCCTGAAATATGCATACATGTACCTGTGATCAATATTCATGCATAATGCATAAAAAAAGTTTGGTTTAGTAGGAAGTGGAGTGTATTTGAAATACTATTTCTTGAAATACGCGAAATAATGAAATTACTATGTATACCTTCATCACAAGCATGTTCTTTATGTTTGTGACGTCGGGACACTGAAGTTGGCACATGAACTGAATCAGTCTCGTTTTTCCACAACCTGTCTCCCCCATGATAATCACAGGTATGTCACACCTACAAGTCATTGTATATAAGGAAAAGAACAAAACATAAATATGAGTTTAATAACCGTGTAATATCACATGATGTAGAATTAGAATATATCATTATGAAAGGAATACTACCAAACTATCATGATATTTGAAAATTTGGAAATTGAGAAACGAATATGAAAATCAACGATTGTAGCCGCCTACCTAAATCTCATGTAAATGGCTAATATCTTCTTCACATTGTCCATGGTCAGTTCGTAAGTACTGTCGGGGTCATGCACTTTCTTCAAACCCATCACGGAACACAGCTTATGTAGTTTGTCTCGTCTAACAAAAATCAATTAAGTTTTTTTTTTATCTAATACCAAATTTTGCGTATTTCTTTAATAAAACAACAATAAAACTACTTTGACTTCAAAGAAGAAGGCACTCTGTGGATTGAAGTAGAAGTTGCCAATTTCATGTAGCATTATCATACAGTTAGGTAAAATGTATTCTATGATAAATGCCAAGCAAAACAACCTTTCCAATCTGTCAAAATCTTCATTCATGTTCACATTGTTTTGATACAGAGCTGTTCCCAAATCCTTTGGCAGAATTGCTTTCTCTATAACTTTTTTGGTTTTGTAATCCATCAAATTACCGGTCCATCGGTCAATTGTAAACCCCACAAAGGTCATGGTGTTGTGATCGGGGTTGAAAAACAAATACGGGTGTGGACTGAAAAAAATCCTCAAAACATTTAGAAAGAAAATAGATTTATTTTTCATCGAGAAAAAGGAGTTCTATCTATGTATCATTTATCTATCTATCCATCTATATATTTGTCTATCTGCTTGTCTGTCTGTCTGTCTGTATGTTTATTTGTCTGTCTATCTGTATCGCAAATACAAATACATTTTAAAACACATTGATAACGAATAAATAACACACATGCAATGTGATACGTCATATAATGCGATTCGATATATCCCAGTGAACTCGAAATGAAAGACATCACAGAGTCGTCCACATCTGCTTCATACTTAGATATTTTATTGAAAGTAGATATTAACGGCAAACTAACAACTCAACTTTATGACAAACGGAATCATTTCAGTTTCTCCATCGTCAACTTCCCATATTTATGTAGCAATATTCCATTATCACCGGTATATGGTGTTTATATCTCTCAACTTATGCGATACGCAAGAGCTTGTTCTGCTCATGATCAGGTTCTAAATCGAAGCAGGCTACTGACAAACAAGTTGATGGTGCAGGGGTTTTAACAGTCTCGATGAAAGTCAGCATTTCGCAAATTCTATGGTCGTTATAAAGATCTAGTTTGCCAATACAGCCTATCATTGGTTCAAATGCTGTCTGACGTGCATGTTTCATACCTATTGTTAGGCCGTTCTTGGCACACTGACTTTGACTACGGATAACCCCGTTTGTTTGTTTTTTGTGGGTTTTTTCAATTGTTTTCATCATGTTCAACAAATACATATACATCTTTTACTCACACTCTCATACAGATTAAAGAAAGCGATACAGACAATTACATGTACATTCTTGTACTTATTGTTAAAAAAAGAAAAGAAATGTTCTCATTAATTGAAAAGACATTTCCATTTAGACCATTTCTTTTTGTAAAATATTTGATCTGTAAATTTTTCCTCCAAAATGTAGTAATTATATAAACATTTCAAAACATCATCAAAAACAATATTGACATTCTTTGTTGAATATTGGAATATGTATCTCTTTTCTAAGAGGATTATAAAGTTTAAAATCATGTGTTCTTTTTCTGGAAAACCAAAAATAACAGTTTGTACATTAAATCCCATTCCTTTACCAGATTTTTGAAAAATCCAATCCGATAATATTGTCCATAGTGTAGAGAGAGAAGGACAATGAAAAAGATATGCTAAATTGTTTCTGGTTCTGGTGCACATATTGAACAAAGTGGATAGTTTTTAATTTTTGACATATGTAGGAGTTTGTTAGTACCCAATATTCTATGAATGATTCTATAGTTGAACCATATCAGTGGTTAACCCCGTTTACCTAATCAGGATATAGGGCTCACGGCGGGTGTGACCGGTCGACAGGGGATGATTATTCCTCCTAGGCACTTGATCCCGTCTCTGGTGTGCCCGGGGGTCCGTATTTACCCACCTCTCTATTTTATATTGCTTATTGGAGTTATGAGATTGATCACTGTTTGTTATCTTCACCTTTCATACATCAATAGCCAATACGAATAAATCCTAAGGATAGAATTGTTCACTCATATTGAAAATTCCCAGAGACTCGTTAACGATCTTGCAAGAACGACCTTTGATATTAACTTTATCCTTCAGAAATGCTAAATCTGGTGTATTGCTTTAATTAAGGCTGATTTCCCTATCTAAAAGTGTTAGCATACTATTAGCAGTTATTCAACCCGCTGTTTATGGGCTTTATGAACCTGGTATTTTTCTGTAGACGGTCAGTAACAAACCTAATACTTGTCAAGGACCTTATCACAATGAGGCGATCCGGAGAACGATATTCCGATCGTGTAGGATTTGATTTTAGAGTGTGACAGAAAGGTGGCGTTAGTCTTGCTAAAGGCTATATAAAGAAGCGAAGCGGTTGTTTCAGAATCATGTTTGCACTTGAATTCAGAGAGATTAGATCGGCAGTAGACAAAAGGTCATAATTATTCATATTGTTTATTTCTTTTGATCAAAATCAGACGTGACTTAACAAGTCTTTTCTGTTTTCATTAATTGTAATAACCAAAATTCGAGCTGTAAGAACTGGGACTCAAGAGAGCCAATTTAGCCGCAAAAACCGGGAACCAAACAGAGCCACGTCTGTCAAGTCAAAAGCCGATATTTGTACATAAATGATTGATAAAATTGTAAATATGTTACTCCAATCATTTATATGTATATATTGATTGATTGATTGTCTATTGTTTAACGTCCCTCTAAAGAATATTTCACTCATATGGAGACGTCATCAATGCTGGTGAAGGGTTGCAAAATTTAGGCCTATGATCGGCGCGTATGGCCATTAAGCAGGGAGGGGTCTTTATCGTGTCACACTTGCTGTGACACGGGGCCTCGCTTTTGGCGGTCTCATCCGAAGGACCATCCCATTTAGCCGCTTCTTACGACAAGCAAGGGGTACTGAGGACCTATTCTAACTAAAATTTGAAAAGAATTGGAATGGTTGATATCAAGAAGCTTCTATTGTTCATACATTTCGTCAATGACCATTTTGACCCCACCTTGATACCAAAACCCCTACCCATGGGATCGTTAAATTTTCAATTTTGGTAAAGGACTATTAGCTCTTTTGAAATATCTATTTAGTTTTGATTTAGTATCAATAGCACTGAATATGTTATTTAAATGCTTTACATAAAAATACTATGTACCAAGTTTGACCCCGCCCCAAGGTCACAACCCGGGGATCATGAAATTGACAATTTTGGTACAGGGCATCCTGCTCTACATCACTATGCATTAATTTTTCTTACGGTTTCTTACGGTTTTCTTGCGGTTGAAGAGAAGAAGATTTTAAAAGATTGGTCAATTTTTAGCAGTTTTTACCCACCCCTCAGGCCCCAGTGGTGCTGAAGTCCTGAAATATACAATTCATGTCCCCCTTGTCCCAGAGATGCTTCGTACCAAATTTGAAAAGAATGTAATGGTGGTTATGAAGAAGTTAAAAATTATCAATTGTTAACGCACACCGCACGACGGCTAATTGCAATAGGTCACCTGAATTTACTTAGTTGACTTAAAACATACTATGCTCTTTTAAGACCCACATATAAAACCATATGAGTCGTCATTTTAAAAAGGAAGATGGTTAACAAACTCCTTTCTTTACATAATGATATACTTTTCTTCTTTTAAAATGAACATCTCTTTACTGTTTATCTTGACTGTTATAAGATAATGATACAATTCAAAACAAAAACTATCCAGATCAAAATACTTCATTTGACAACAAGGAAGAAGACATGATGGTCAGACTGAATATAATCAATAAAAAGTTAATTTGAGATACAATGCGAGTACTTGTTACTGCGTTTTGTGCATACGCATATAACCCCTCTCCTCGAGTTGTCAAGAGTATGATTAACAAGAGTTGACCGCTGCGGGGGCCTAGAGGTTAGAGCGTTCGCCCCGCATGCGGAAGGTCGGGGTTCAAATCCCGGCCGCTACAGACCTAAGTCGTTAAAACAAGTAGTGACAGTTCCATCGCAAAATGCTCGGCATCAGGTGTGAATGCCGCGGGTCCTCAGAGATGACCTTTAAAACGGATGACCCGTGTCACAGTAGCTGTGGCACGCTAAAGAACCCTCACTGTTCAATGGCCGTAAGCGCCGAGGAAAGGCCAAAAATTTGAAGCCCTTCACCAGTCTTGGTGACGTCTCCATATGAGTGAAAAATTATCGAGAGAGGCGTTAAATAAGATACAATCAATCAATTAACAAGAGTTGAAGGGGAAAATCCAATCACAGTTACATTTATAGATACTTCTTCAACCTTTATATTGTAAAATCAAAATTTATTACATTATGAGTTGCAAAAGCTATTTATCATGACGGTGATCTACTAACATATTCCATCCCCGTCACAACAGTAATGGTTGCTTAAAGGCTGATTACAGTGAAATAACACATGAAGTCAGTTGACGGTTAAATAATTACAATTTCATATTTTTAACACTTGAATCATTCCTGTAAAACGCATTTCTTTCACTTTGCTTCAAACTACTTTTCTTTCATTTCTTTCTGGTTTCAAAGAACAATGGAAGTGCCCTAAGGCAATTTCGCTTCACAACTGGGAAGTCGTGAGTTCGAACCCAGCTCGTGCCATGACCGCATCAAACCTAAGATGTAAACATAAATAGCGATTGCTCCTAAAAGCTCAGCAATCACGGGTCTTTCCGACATGACCTTAAAAACAGAGGTCCCGTGTCGCGGCAGGCGTTGACACGTTAAAGAACCCTTACAGATAAGGTCGTAAGCGGTAAGCATAGGTCTATATCATATACCTAGTAGTGTATCAGCCCTGATACACCTATCTTGGCTAGCGTGAGACAGCTGCAAGGAGGTACGGCTGTCTCGCCCTAAAAGACGAGATATCTCTGTCTCGACCCGTTGTCAAGGGGCTGTCTCGCCCTCAAATTTAAAATGGCTATTTCTTCTTTAATCTTTTGAAATCTAACATAACTACATGAAAAAATGATATTAGACTCATTTTTTTTTCAAATATAATACTTTCTTCCACGACAAAATTTAATTTAAGCAGAAAAATTAAATAAAAATGTTTTCAAAAACAGCGCTAAATTGTAGCGAGTATCTAAACAAAGGGGGGTAACCCAAGTAACAATTGTTTATTTAGAACAATAACACGTTTAAGTTCATTTTTAAAAAAAACAATCAACGTTCTAGGCGATAGAAAACAGTAGGATAATTATGGAGTGTGATACTGAAGCATTTTCAGAAATTCCCGGTCCTAATGGAGATCAAAATGTTAATTTACGGCAATTTTGATGTGGAAAACTGCTTTAGCCTAAAACGATTTCTGAAATCCAAAATCCCGAGGACTTGGCAATAAAACGAGAAAAGCAGAACCAATATCTTCCGACGTATTCAACGACTTATAGATGCTAAACAGATGGGAAACGGTAAAAAAAAACTTACTTTTGAACAGTATAAAGTACATTCCCTAAGCAAAGAAATGGCAGCATCATATCTGTGAACCAATCGGAACTCCTCGAATGTCTCGCGCACTCGACATAGATCTCGGATGTAATACGATGGCAACCATGAGCGAATTTGATGCATTGTCAATTGTGACGTCACAGCAATGCATCAAATTCGCTCATGGATGCCATCGTATTACATCCGAGATCTATGTCGAGTGCGCGAGACATTCGAGGAGTTCCGATTGATCTGTGAACATTCCAGTTCATACGATGACGCCACGTAAACAAAGTTCCACAACTCTTACAAATTATATGAAATAATGAAAACGGGCGAGTTTGGTAAATCCGAATAAATAAATGAAAATAATTCACTTATTTCCAATCTGAGTACTAATTAGCAAGCCCCTAGGAGCTATACATGTACATGAACAACACAGAGATAGATGTGACGAGTTTCTCAGCCAAGCAGTTCAGTAAATTGAAACGTCCAGATTCTAGACCAAGGGAATGCAATGTCCATAATTAATCATCTAATTATTGTGACCAGCAATGGAATAAAGCTACAAAACCCAGACTTTAGCATGTTTCACAATGCCAACAGTTCTGGAAACGTAACCTTTAAAGTAAATTCACTGAAGGAATGAAATAGTCAAATATCGTTGCCATTTGTACAGTATACTATGTATTTATGTTTGGGTCAATACCCCCCCTCCCCCCCCCCCCCCCCAACATTTAATTATCTTTTTTGATCAACTTGTTGTGTTTTAGGTATATGGTATAAACAATATCACACTCTAATGTTAATCTCGGACCTGGGATTTCCCCTCGAGTGATCTCGGGGCCAATCCCAGGTCCGAGATCAACATTAGAGTGTGATATTCTATATATATCTGCGGTACATCACCTACAACTGCAGTCGGATCACGCGCTCGTCCTTTTCCGTAACCGGTAAGAAGACTCGGACGTGGATCGGCGCAAGAATTGCATCAAATCGATGCATTTCTTTGCCGGAAGCGCGCCCGTGGATGAGTGTTAAAAGGCCAGAACCGAATCCCTGAATAATATGTTATTTATATTTTCACCACAGATTCAGTTTTGGTAGCATTAACGTCTTATTCACTCTAATACATAACATGTAAGTGGAAATTGATAGTGGTACAATACCTTAGATGTGTATAATATCTTAGATGCATTTGAAAGTTAACGTTTCATAGTGTAACGTCAGTGGCGTAGCTTCCATTGAGGCAACCGAGGCAGCTGCCTCGGTAAAAAAAACAACAACACCTTTTACGTTGTTAAAATGTCGATACCCCTGCCTCGGTAATATTCGAACCCAAGCTACGCCTATGAACATACGACTGTGACGTCAAAGTTACGTTTACGTATACGTAGCAACCAACTCTGATGGCGTCGACCCACATACGAGGTTCATTTGCGGTTACGGAAATAGACGAGTAGTTACGACTGCTACAACTGGTCACATCTCAGTTTAAGTGAATAGTGTCGAAGGGACGTAAAACAAATAAGGAAACAACCCAACGGACTCTAAGGCAGCTTTCTTTTCTTGTCGATTATCAACTCGTGTGAACATCCACACTGCCTATCTTGGAACATATATATAAATTATACAAGTACAAGAATGCCTCCATGTTGCTATCGTGGTTTTTCATTGAAATACATGTATTTCGCTTTATATAATTGCGTATGTTTAACTGCTTTAAGTCCGCATGATTCTCGGAAATTCTTTGCTCATCGTTACATAATAAATAAAAGCGCTTATTTACATGTAATTCTTCGACAATCTGTATACATATTTCTTTGCCATATTTGAATAGTATATTAAAGCATACAATTCTATTCGTGGATCGGACCCAAAGATTTGTTATTCATAAATCTAAATATATAATAATAATTGAATGTACATCTATCTTTCAAGGGTGTTGCATTTTAATTTGACAACATATACCCTAAAAAGATACCGTATACCGGGTTTTTTCCCGCGGGGTTATAATTTTGGCTTACTTTAACGGTTATACAGCTTTCCACCAAAATTTCACTCGCCAAATATGCACCCAATTGCGACTTCAGTATTTGAAAGAGAAACAACTGTTCCCTGCCCGCCAAAATGTATTCCGCTAAAATTATTAGCATACCTTTCAGCCTGCAAACAGCAAACAGCAAAATAATTTTAGACCCGCGGAATAAACCCGCTATACGGTATTTTTAAAATAAATATTGTAGATTTCATGTTTTGTAATCCTTTTAGGAGTACTTTATATGCATACTTTTCTATAACTTTGGACTAAACCTGGTTAAAATTTACAAGTGTTAATCTTGCACTTGTATTAACTATGTGTAAGCCTTCTTCAATAAATATTTGGCTATAACTATAGTCCATTGGTTCGGGATAACATTATTGTGCTCTGGTTTAACCATTTCCATATTTTCATTACCTATCCATCTTTTCAGAGGTGCTTTGAACTAGGTTTGCTCAGTTTTGAAGGCAATACGAAAATGTGGACGATTTTAAAAAAAAAGACACACACACACACACGCGCGCGCACACACGGGAAAGTAAGCTTGTAAAACACATGACAAAAATACATGTACTAGCAAACGTTACACACACATTTCTTTAACAACACTTGTACAAATCATTTGGAAAAGTATGTACTGAATTAAATCAACCAACTATTAAAATGATTGTATATACATTTGTTCCCGTGGAGACCCGGGTTAGAATAGGTCCTCAGTATCCCTTGTTTGTCATAGTAGGGGACTACATTGCAAGTGTGGCAGTCCTTCCGACGAGACCGCAAAAACCGTGTCACAGCAGGTGTGGCATGTTAAAGATCATTCTCTACTCAAAGCCCGTAAGTGCCAATCATAGGCCTAAATTGTGTAGACCTTCATCGGCAGTGTTGACGTCTCCATATGAGTGAAAGGTTATCGAGTGGGACGTTAAACAATATATTATCATCCAACCAACCACTTAGCTCATATCCTAGAAAATACTTATTAACCAGTTCATCACTGCATTAGTCTTTACCTAGTTAGATATTCACAGCTTGAATAATCAGGTTTAATAATTTACTATTTTATATTGTATCTGTATAATACTTCTCTCTGTATATATGTTTTCAGGACCACAATGTAAACTAGTTTTAAACTAATTGTACTATCCTGTTTAAATAAAGGACAGTATTATTATTATTATTAACTGATTATCTAAATATTTTGTTTGTTTTCAATGAATAGATAACGTTGCGAAATCATGATTGAGAATTATAGGAGTTATGAGATTGATCACTGTTCGTTTTCTTCACCTTTCATTTTCAAGTTCGCATTTGTTTGGAATAACATAATGAATATAATGAACATAATAAGTATTATGAACACAGTTGCTTAGTTATTTAACGTGAAATTTTCTATGCTTTATATTAAATATTTCTTCACTCAGGGCACTTTATGTTCATTTAAGAGTTCATTGCTATTTCCATGCTTTATATAAAATATTTCAAATGCAATGTGTATCATGTATGATCCTCTTAAATGTACGTTAAATAACTGTATCCCATTTCCATTCTCAATGACACCGTGTAGCGTGTAACAGTGGGGCGAGAAGTTTTCCAACTAAAACGTAATTGTAATCTAAGTATTCTGCAAACCAAAAAAAAAAAACTTTTTTGTTTATTATATAATGCATTTATGGTAATGCGTACAAATATTTATTTTCCTTTAGTAAACCTTAAAATGTAAACTGATACCTATTTTCCCATGTTCGCCTCATTTGAAATTTTCTGATGTCTGTATCAAAAACAACTTCCCTTTCTTCTCTCACAGTAAGAGTTGCGGAGTTCGGTGTTTCTTCGCTCAAATTCAATGATCGTGAAGCAAAATCCTACAAGTGAATGTTTAACACTTTTATACAACTGACGCGTGCGTCACTGATGTATGTATGTTGTCTAAAAACATAGAGATGCTGTGTTGGAGAGGATTTTCTGAATTCTCTTTTAATTTACTATATAAAACCATTAGAACTCTATCTGTCAGATTAAACTTCCTGCTAGTATACATATTCTTTAAATCACTGCTACCCCTGAATTGGTTTGGTAGGTTGAAAAAAGGTTTAGCAGGCAGACGACGCATAAAGTTTCAGTCTGATAGTTCACTTTCACCTCACTTGATTTACGTTAGCTAAAAGTGTTCTAGGATTTTAAGATCACCTTTTTGATAGGTGTTAATCACGCCACTATTATCTACACTCTGCCAATAACAAACTTTAGAATTCCGTAATCACAAACAATTTGCTCAGTAAAATACAAACCCGTGACATCTGTATCAAAAACTTCAAAACAAATTTGGCAAATCCTGGCAGGAATTCTGCTGCAGCATCGCTGACGTAATCAGATTTTTCGAAGTCTAAGAGTTGTGTATTCAGGAACCACACAAAATTTCTCAATTCTGACCAAGATGGGTCAACTACGCCACAATGTCTAAAACAGAAAATCAGTTATGTTTCATGTAAGTACATGGATAGAGGCACAAGATGGCTAATGTTCATGTTTTATCTTTATACGATACCTTAGCAAAGTCTGGAGACATCCTTGAGGAGTACCAGAAACTTCTTTTAAGTTGATGCCTGTCATAGACTGACCCGTATCCATACGCATGAGATATTGAAAGGGTCTCTGGAACACAATGCTCTCAAACTCTTGTTGATCAAATAAGGCATCACTGTCTCTAAAGCCTGCAGAAGTGCAAGTATATTTTCTTATGTGTATTTACCATGTATTTGCACTTAGTTGTCATTCAAGTCAAAGCAAGGTAAAGTAAGGATTTCTTTTACCACAGTCTTAATTTTCTTAGTTTCAGACCGCCGCGGTGGCGTAGAGGTTAGAGCGTTCGCCCCACATGCCAAACGCTCGGCATCAGGTGTGAATGCTACGGGTCCTCAGATATGACATTAAAAATAGATTTCTCGTATCACAGTAGGTGTGGCACGCTAAAGAACTCTCACTGCCGTAAGCGCAGAGTAAAAGGTCTAACTTTGAAGCCCTTCACCAGTGACGTCTCTATCAGAGTGAAAAATTATCGAGAAAGACGTTAAACAAGATACAATCAATTAATCAATCAATCGTAGTTTCAGTACCATTTCTATACATCCAAACATCACAACAATAAAATTAGTGCTCAGTTTCAATGAATCTTGATTCACGAATGACAGTGCACTTCACACAGAAATGCATGTACATTCATTGTTGAGATGAATGCCATACAACACCGCATGGTTCTGTACATTCTCTACCCAATCCAAATACAAATCACACAAATGTGCAGGTGTGGTTACCTTCAGGTTTTTTGGAGCCTTTGTAGACACCAAAACTCTCCAGCGGTGACCTACACACAATATCGGGTAGAATGTCCAAACATCGATGCAAGTATTTGTCCACTTGGTCCTGAATTACAAGTAAGGTGTTTATGTGTCTTTCTATGTGTAATATAATGCTCCAGCTAGTAAAGCAAACATTGGACTACGAATTAGAAGACTGTCAAGCGTTTACCAGACTATCATACCTTATCGGTAGTCTTTGAAAGGATAGGTAATGACTCCACCAAGTAAAGATCATAGGGGGATTTTTTCCACACATATCCATAGCTGTCAGTGAGGCATCCCAGAACAAGAAGTTGGAAAAGAAGATAATCGACACCATCTTCAACCTTGCAATAATAATGATATTCATTAAGGGATTGTTTATAGATGGTGTATACACCCATTTATATTTTGCCTGCATCAGCTGAATATGTTGCTTTACATTAATTTTACATGTTACATGCAAATTGATTGGTTCATCTGACTTTATCAACATAATATTATCAGCACATTATCAACTATAAACAAAAGTACCCTTTAGCCCTCAAATTGACGTCAATGACGTCACAATACATTTAGCTGTTCAATTTCCAGTTTGTTGCTACGGCAAAACTGACCATAAACTGAGAATTTAAGGTAAGGTTTGCGACATTTTGACATGCAGCGAACAAAGTCATGTTGTATATCAGTATGTTCAGTGGGAATTTACCTTTTAAAAATTGACTTCTTAAAACAATTGCCCGTGTCGTTTGTTGATCAGATGGGCTTATTTTTGTGATGTTTTACATTTTCGGGATCTTTGAACAAAAGGGAATACTAGTGGTATAAAAACTACACGAGGCAAACTTATGGATTAAAAAGCTGGTGGAATTTTTTAAAGGGTATTATCTATAAGATTATATTAATTGGTAGAAAAAATGTTATTTTAAAACACAAAAATAGCACTTTTTATATCTTGAATAGAATTTAAATCGGTTGCCATGACAACAACAAAAGCATATTACAAGGTCTACGTCAGAAAAATTTCACTTTAAACATAATATTTGGACCATAAACATATAAGAAAGCATATATAATTACTACCCACCGGGCTTTCTTTCCATGGTAACAGATTAAAAAGAATTATTTCATTTATAATGCGATTTGTGACTTTTTATAATTGTACAACTTTTGAAGAGTGCATTGAGCATTTTCATGAATAAGATACAATTCCAGGCCAAAAATGATAAATTATATTTATATTTAAGTACCAAGTATTGTAGTATCACATTTATTAGAAATTAAGAAGTTGAGTTTTTTTCTGAATACAATACAATATTTTCAATATCCCGGCGGGTTTTCCACGGTCCTGCTTCGTCATAAATTCATTGTTACATTAACCCGAACCTGTCTTATATATACTACATCTTTGAAATAAATTCCATCTTCTTGTTCCATTGCTTGATGTTTGTTTATATAGTTGAACATACAACTGTAACCTTCACGACAATATAAAGCCCGTTCAGTGGTGGATCTAGAGAGAGAGAGAGAGAGGGGGGGGGGGGGGGGTAACGTAAAGTTAGTAAAAATGACACTGATCAGATAAATGTGTTTTAGGTCGACGTTATGCAGATGTTCCTCAGACAAAATTAAGACTATGTTAAGATATATATACTAGAGAAGACCCTTTTTTTATTCTTACATGACCATATCTGTCGCGTTTTCTACATTTAAAAGTTCATCCGATAAATCGCTCTATCAGCGCAAGTAGATGTCATAGCATTGAAATAAAAAGTGGATGTCATAGCATTGATATAAAAAGTGGATGTCATAGCATTGATATAAAAAGTGCATGTAATTAGAGAGCATTGTCAGGTTTATTTTAAAGTATGCTTGGGAATAAAAATTCATAGCTTCGTTAATGTCTAACCTCGTCTTTGAGGATACTATTCACAAACAATGATTTATTATAACAGCATAAAATAAATCTTACTTTCCCTAGCAAGATTCGCAGATATTACATGGTCACAGCATAATTTTAATGGAAATTAACCGTAGCGCATACTACATATGTATAAATATAAAAAAAATGTAGACTTTTATAATATCAAAGGAAATAATTTATAAATGATCATTTGAGAAACATTAATATTATTTTGTCATAGAGATTTACACATACGCCGCTTGACACTTGACAGCGGTAACTAGTAGATAACAAGTAAAATATTATGTCATTTTCCCTCGATACATCTATGACGTGACGCATTTTTCATTATGACGTCATAAAGTGCATTCATATGCATTGAGGTATATGAAGAGTTATCTCCCTGTTGTTGCAAACCTTAACTTAAGTCAAAATTTTGACTACTTATATTTTAAGCTTTATCTAGCACAGATATTTAACAAAACCTGCCGGTTTATAAAAATATTCAAATTCAAACATTTACTGAAAATTTTCTTTGTTTATGAAAATTATTTTAAAAGTTAGCTTGATTTGAAATTTAGACTTAAGAATATTCTCAGTTTTTAGGCCGGGTCTGCGTCATATTTCCTTTAGAATTAATAATCAAATAATATCAAAAGTGGTTCACTAAATTCAAAAATTAGGAATAAAAACAATTTTTCTATTTTTTTATGATATAAAGTAAGTAGGGATTGTTACACCCCGAATCGTCGCCCCATCCCAAATCGTCACCGGCGACGATTTGGGACAAAATTGCACTCTCATTAGGGGCGACGATTTGGAATGTACTATTGTACACCCCAAATCGTCGCCCATCCTAAATCGTCGCCCGTCCTAAATCGTCGCCGGCTAATATTTTATTGACGTTTTTAGGATAGATTACACAGAAGTAATTTTATTGTACCCCCTCTTATATGCGGGTACATTATGTTTCACTTGGTCTGTTTGTCAGTTCCCACTAATATCTCTAGTGTTTGTCGATCTATTGGCCTGCAATTTTGTATGTAGATTACAACTGACCATCTGACATGCCTCCCTAAAAATGAGTATTCTGGAACGAAAGTTTAAAGCGCCGCGAGCTGTGCACAATTTCCAACAACTCTGCAATAGATCTGGTGTTTGTGAACCGATATGTGGGTTACAAGTGTTCCTGACATGTGCTTCCCGTAACATGAAATATCTTGATCGCGAGCTTAATGCGCCGCTAGCTGTAATCATAGCGAACTATTTTCAATTGTCACTGTGGTGTTTGTGAATCGATTGAGCTAAAATTTTGTATATAGGTTATATGGGACTAAGCACAAATGTTTCATTTATTTGTTTGTTTGCTTGCTTGTTCATTTACATAAGAGAGAGAGAGAGAGAGAGAGAGAGAGAGAGAGAGAGAGAGCGCGCGCAACGAGTTAGGCAAACAAAACTATTGAAAAATAAAGAAGGATGGGTGTTTCTCGAGGTTTTTACGAGTGTCCAAACGGCTAACAGGCGTAATCTAACATAATCTGAGGCCGCTAACAAATCTGCGTTGCACAAGACTTAACAACCAATGTTCAGCAGAATGGCCAAACAACAAAAGGCAACATGATTTATTGTCCAACATATCCCCCCCTCTCTCTCTCTCTCTCTCTCTCTCTCTCTCTCTCTCTCTCTCTCTCTCTGGAGGACAGGAAGAAAAAATTATATAGACAACAATGACACCACCCCCACCACCACCAACAACAAATATAATTCTTTCAACAACAATAACAAATACTGTGATCATAATAAATCTTTTTAAAAAATTACACAACAGAACAAGTAGAAGACGAAGTAGAAGCTAAGATTAAAATGATTGTAAGGTCCAGAAAACCTTTTGCGGTCATAGCTGGATCACGAAAGAAGATGGAAGAGGATGAGAGGAGAAGGATGTCATGTCAAATATAATCAAAGGTGTGCCACAAGGGTCTATCCTCGGCCCCTTACTCTTTAACATCTTTATCAATGACCTCTTTCACTTTGTAAATAAATGTAATCTCTACAACTATGCAGATGACAATACTTTGTCAAAATCAGATAAATCTTTAAATCATGTTATAGCAGCACTTCAAGATGACAGTAGATCTCTGATTAAATGGTTTAAATCAAACAAAATGCAGGCAAATCCAGAAGAATTCCAAGCTATCTCTGTTGGAAACAAAACACACAATGAAAACATAGTTTTTGATTTAGATGGGATAAAACTTTCATGTGATGAAGAAATAAAATTGTTGGGCATTACAATTGATTTTAAACTTTCTTTCAACACACATATTACCAATATTTGTAAAAAGGCAGCAAGGCAATTAAATGTTCTTAAACGAATAGGCAAACATCTTAGCAAATTAGGTAAATTAACCATATATCATTCATTTATTATGTCAAATTTTAGTTACTGCCCGTTGACATGTCACTTCTGCACTGAACAAAGAACCCGCAAAATTGAAAAGATTCAGGAAAGAGCTCTGAGGTTTATCTATGTTGACTATAAAAGTACTTACGAAAACCTATTAAAACAATCTAAATTGCCTTCACTAAAAACCAGAAGAATGCGAACAATAGCTTTAGAAACTTTTAAAATTTTCAACAAAATGTCCACACTTTTTTTTACCAGATCTAGTTGTTATAAAAAACCATTCATACAATTTTAGATATACAAATACGGCGGAAGTACCAAGAGCTAGAACAACCAGGTACGGGATTAAATCTTTTAGATATGAGGCAGAAAAGCTCTGGAACTCTTTGCCAAACGAAGCAAGAAATATTACATCATAAAATCTATTCTCAAATTATATTCAAAATTGGTGTGGGGAATTAAATTGTAAATGCAGCTCATGCAGATTCCAGCCTCTCTTGCCTAAATCTTAAAGTTCTAACTATGCTTCTAAGCTTACATGTACAAATTTTAACTGTATTATTTTTACTCCGCTCTGTCTCTTAGGTATGCATATTTATTTAGTCTATGTATATATCCATATTTTTATGTTTGTGTTGCAAACTGTTTTCAGTGCTGCATGTGCATCTTAATATAGCTAGTCCCTGTGTATATATATATGCATGACTTGTGATGTCTGTATACATGTATGCGTCCTGTTTTATTTCAAATTTTTGTTTTTATGTCTATGCATGCAATTATATATCATTAGTGCTTTGTGTTTTTTTAATGCTATATATATAGTTCCGACTTTAAATAAAAATTACTTACTTACTTACTTTACGATTTAACAAATATGGCCAGTTTGTATGTAAATGATGTTTCCAAATAGTTGCAGCAAGGGGGACGACAATTTGGGATGTGAGGTTATGCCCAACTCGTCGCTTTGGAACGGGCGACTATTTGGGGTGTTAAATAAGAAACCCCAAATCGTTACCCATCCCAAATCGTCGCCGGTGACGATTCGGGACGGGCGACGATTTGGAATGTAACAGGGATAGGTTATGAAATTTTATAAACCGCTTCGCGCATTCCTTAGATGATACTTTAATTTTTCAATGACTAGACATTTATTAAAGAACCACGAGCATTCTGTATCATTCAACAGGTTTGTATCTACGAAAAATGGAATAATATATTCAGGCTTTACAATGGTCATAGCTAGAAAATGTAAATGTAAGCTATGTAAATGCTGTTAAAATTTTGATTATGATTGACATTTGAATTCCTTAGATATACACGACTGTCACCAGTCTTGAATATAACAACAAAATTATCCATTAGGGTAAGACACGATTCTTAAAGATTACTTGATGTTTACAGATGTTAAGCGTCATTACAATGAAACCATCAACAAAACCAGTAACAATAAAATAACTCAATAAACATTTTAAATATATCTAAAATATCATGATCTGTTCACAGAAATCTGTTTCACGAATCAATTTACACATATTAATCGCATTGACGCAAAAATGCTATCTAATACCTTGCAGATTTGAATATGCGTTTAAACGATGTTTTCTTATGCGTTTTGGAAACATTATCGATGACTTTTTCAAGTTTCAAAAATGAACGGAATAGGGGTGACAAATGCATTTAAAAGATCTAGACGTCCATGTTAACGAAAAACTCAAATTTCCAACACTTCATTTATTTGCACAGTTTATACCACAGCGTTTGCAGCATAAAATTTCTAAAATTCTAAAACGTGTTTGATAGGCTGTTCTCCGCATACTACTTTTGATCAACATATAGGGCTCACGGCGGGTGTGACCGGTCGACAGAGAATGCTTACTAATCCTAGGCACCTCATCCCACATCTGGCGTGTCCAGGTGTTCATGTTGATCTAAATTTTGTATTCTTTACAAACTTTACAAAGAACACGATATTTCGTGTAAGATAAAGATCTGTCAATACTGATGATCCATATTCCTTAGCTTTCTTCATCAAATCTGGCGTTTTATTAAAAGCTAATGACATCTTAATATTCGCTAAGCAGAGCGTTCATTTTCAGTATTTCAATCAATAAACTTCGTTGTAGCCAATTTGTTTAAATAGAAATATTTAAGATTTTTTTCTGCTACACATGCATGTATGATTTAAGCTATTCCCATTCCAAAGCTTCATTAAGTAGATACAAAAGGTGTTTTAAAAAGTAATTAACTTCTAGTCTTATTTCCAATCAATTTTGGGAGAAATTGGAGGCCATTTGTATTAACTTGTACTACATGTACATGTATATTTGTTTATTGATTTCAATGACTAGTATTGTCTTTCATTAGCATTTAACAAGAATAAACATTCCTCCGTAATATTTTCGAATGCAGATTATTACAAACTGCAACTCTAGGATACCTCGTGTGAGAGATCTAGGATACCTCGTGTGAGAGATCTATATGGAAAATCCTTGGCTCTATTTCCATGTACGGTGTAGTGTGTTTCAAAAGGACCGTCATGATTTCATCAATTTCAATCTTCTTTTCATGGATAGGTATCGTTATTGATGATGCACGTCCAGCTCTATTCAGCCTCTTGTGAATAATATTTAGCTTTTCCAGTGATCTTTTCTTGTATAGGGTCTTTCCGACGCCAGATCTCCAGGATTTTATAACACGAACTGTGCAACTGGAGGAAAACAAAATCTAAATAGTAAGGTTAGTTCATTTCAATTTGAAAATAACAGAATTATTCACAGTAATGCAGTATACCATTCAAAGTCTACAGCCGCAGCCGGAACTACTGGCATCTTCGCCATATCTACCGTCAGTTTTTCACGAAGGTACGGTAACAAAACTTGATGACTCATCAGAGGAAGAGGTGGCCTTCTGTATTTGTCCAAAGCGGCAACAATACGGGAACTGTTCTCTTGCTCGGATCCACAGATTGCTACCAACTTGAACTTAATTTCTGATTCAATCCAATGTATATAATCACACAATAATGAATCAATATTGACAATGAATAAAATGGTGTTTAAAGTCAAGGAATCAGTTGTGTGAAGTTTTGTTTTGATTTTGAAATCAAGGTTAAGTATAGAATATATACATTTAGGAATTCTATTATAAACAAATTGTCCATGTTTTTGTTGCTAATATTGTTAGGATAATATGCATGTATTATTATCTTTGTTATCATAAATCATAATAATAAATACTTTCAAGTATCTATTTGTGACAATGTATAAAAATGTGTCATAAAACTCAACAGTGTATAGTTAAAGTACATACTTATATGGACTCTCATATTTTGCATAAAACAAGGTTTACTATTATGTTGTTTGTGTGGATTACTTAATTCAGATACATTTGCATCCTGAATCGTTGCATATTAATATGAGAATAAAATATATCTAAACGACGACTGTTTCATATATCGCTAACTTGACATTCTTGGGCATTTTTTAAGGAGGAGTCCTTATACACGTATCTTCAATTTGTCAAGTCTTGCACAATTACTTCGTTATAAGTTTAGATGCTAATAGTTTATACAGGTATTGATTTATGATAAGATATTGAATCAGTACATGTCAAAACACAGAGTTTGGGTATTTCCGTTTGAAGTTTTATCAGAAAGCAATTATTACTGTTTACTAGATCGACGTCACAACGACGATCTGACTGCCCTTAGATGTTATCACTTTGACTGTCCAGAAATGAAAAAAAAAAAACTCTTTATAATGTTCAGAATAAACATGGTATGAGTTATTGTAAACAACTACCTCGGGTTAGTGCACGCTGCATATGGTAATCCAAACGTCCTTCTCCTTTATCACTGACGTCATAGTTAAGATGTTCTACGTTTGCCAAACAGTATATTTTCCCACAATCATCGTACAGTGCTCGTCTCCAAAATATTTCAACCTATAAACGCATTGTGATACAAACTTTGTGTTTTTGTATTCAAACCATTGTACAACCACCATGTGTGATTGGTTTATATATATATATATATATATATATATATATATATATATATATAACACAAATTATGTTGTTATGATTATAACAATATAATGACATCACAATACAGAGGAAGTCATTTGGAGAGTATTATTCTAACGTAATATAAAGAATTTACATCAACCTATTAAGTGTAGGTCTAAATGAGCGAATGAAATATTTTTCTTTTTCTCTCCTTTCCACTAAATTGTCCGTGAAAAGTTTGTAAAAAGAAAAAACGTTAAAATGTACATTTCCACACACGTCTAAATGTTCATTCAGTTTTATTTTACGGTATTCCGGTACTGGAATGTGTTGCTTATGTACATGAATTCTGGCTCTAAGAGTTTTTAAACAATGTCACATTGTTTAAATATATACTGACGAGTCCGCAGGGCGAAAGCGCTAAAGATAAAAGTTTGAGTACTGGATTTCATTTTTTGACTTTATTCTACCCCAATACCAAGAATTTTTTTTTATTGAAATATATACATAGGCCTATATATATATATGCAAGAATCCGTAAAGAACTCTCGCAATTTTTCGGATGTTTTTGGCGCAATTTTGATACATGACGTTGCCTTTCGGGAGTATGTACATTGTGACGTCATAATATGTTGTTCATCGTTAGTTGCTATGCATTTTAGTAAACACGACTGAAGAAGGCCGGTAACACTGCTGAAATATTTCGAAAAGTGTTTTAATGTTTATATATACTACTCAAAATTTGATAAGGATCATAGATATTTTTATGTTTAGAAAATTAATAACTGCATAACTGGCAATATTGTGTCCAAGTGAAATCAAAAACGTCTTCTACAAACTTGCACGTGCATTTCATGCCATGGGAAATGCGTTTCTCATCACAGTTTATGCTTTTGCTACCATTGCACGATTTTCACTCAGGCATCGGTGTCTGATTCTTTCTAAAATTTCAAACTCACTTGAGTGTTTACACTACGTTTATCAACACAATGCCCCCTCAACGTGTAAGGCGTCGCCTGACGACAGAACAACTGGGCAGATGTATTGGAATGCTTGACGCTGGCTATTCACAACGTGGCGTTGCAAATGCACTAAACGTCAGCCAGAGCGTTGTAAATAGGGCCTGGATCCGACAGCAAACTTTTGGTACAGCAGCACACCGACATGGGGGTGGTCGTCAGAGGTCGACAACCCAACGCCAAGACCATTTTGTGGCTCTTCAGGCACGACGCCATCCCTTCTGGACAGCAACCAGCCTGCGTAACGACCTCCTGAACGCCTCGGGGTGAATGTGTCCACTCAGACGATACGGAATCGGCTTCACAATGCAGGTCTCAACTCGAGAAGGGCATGTGTTCGAGTCCCTCTGACTGTTCGACACCGGCGGGAGCGATTGGACTGGGCTGAAGATCATGTCATTTGGACACAGAACGATTGGGTTCAAGTTCTGTTCACCGATGAGTCCAGGTATTGTTTGGACTTTACAGACAGGAGGCACCGAGTGTGGCGACGACAACGTGAATGTTTCCATGATGCCAACATCAGTGAACATGACCGTTATGGTGGTGGTTCCATCATGGTCTGCGGTGGAATCAGCAGGGATGAAAGAACAGATCTTCATGTCCTGGAGAGAGGAACAATGACGGGGGTGCGGTACCGGGATGAGATCTTCGATGTTTACGTCATACCCTACTCTGGTGCTGTTGGTCCTGAGTTCATCCTGATGGATGATAACACCCGTCCTCATCGCGTCAGGGTGGTGGAGCAGTACCTTCAGCAGGAGACAATTGTCCGTATGGACTGGGCAGCACGCTCGCCGGACTTGAACCCGATTGAGCATGTATGGAACATGCTGCAGGTTGCCCTTTCACGCCGTAGAGCACAACCCACGACTTTGGCAGAGCTCGGAAAAGCCCTCGTGGAAGAGTGGAACAACCTTCCCATTGGAAACATCCGGGTGCTTATTGACAGCATGGCTCGACATTGTCAAGCCGTCATTGATGCAAGGGGAGGCCATACCCGGTATTAACACTTCATCGACTAAGTGTAATGATGGACTATCCCCCAAAACTGTGTAATTCTTTCTCTGGTTTGCTGTTAACGTTTTGTAATGAAATGCCTTTTGGTGTTGTTATCAGATTTCAAGCATTCCGTATTGATAAAAGTTCATGAATTCTCATTCATAACCTGAGTGAACACGTTTCTGAGTCAAATTTATGTTTTTTGTTATGTTAGTGGTAAATTACACACATAGAACCTAGTGATCCTTATTAAATTTTGAGTAGTATATGTATATATATATATTATATATATATATATATATATATATATATATATATATATATATATACATATATATATATACACACATATATATATATATATATATATATATATATTACCTTCCCATGTATTCCTTCCGCTTGTTTGGGAAATCTTCGAATTGTAGGTTATCGTAGTTATAGATTGTAACCCTACCTCATTTATGCTTGTCTTTTGTGTGCACACCAACACTTCGTCAGGACGAGGCAGAGACTGTTTAGCATCCTGGCAGTAGACGGAGAGAATTGTGTTGATGACATCATCTGCAATACGGAATATTGAAACTATGGAATTTTGAAACTCTTCAAAAAAGAAGTTATGAATATGTGTTATTTTGGAATCTGCTTTAAAGATTATTTTCAAAATGTTGTAAACACCAAACGCATGAATTAAGATTTTTCTCATCTTTTGTATTGGAAAGCAACACTAGAAAAATCAGTACCATGTGTGTGTATTTCGTTAGATTATTAGATCCTCTCAAGTCATTATAACAACCGGCCACTATATAATGGTTTCATAAATATCATGATATTTATGAAAGGTTGATTATAACGAATAGTGATCAATTTCAAAATTTCTACGAGATCCATCAATCTCCAGGCAGATACAATGTAGTAAAAGGGAAGGGGTCCACTTTTATCATTACAGGCAAATTCTAGATTTTACATGCAAAGATCGATTTCTTGGCTGTCAGAATTTCTAGTAATCGTAAATGGTAGTGAAAATGTAAAGTTAAACCGATGAATTGAATTATATGTTGTGCGAACACAGCGAGGTTAAGGTGTCCCGAGTAAAATAACAAGTAATGACAGCATATTCATATCAAAGTAAAATTCTTTCAAGCGTCGCATATTTTTAGTAAAAATCGTTTGTCAATACATAAACAAACATCGTATCAAGTGGGGAAATCCTTTGCTTAACTATTACGTCGTCATACAAGTGACGTAGAGCTATTTTTATCCGCAAGACTCTTAGTTGTTTATCATATCGGTACAGGTGAAAGATGCACTCAAATCATTTGCAGTTTGGGCTTGATATGTCGACATTGATATGGTACATTTAAAGAGTGATACGGATCAGTACAATATCCTCTCAAATATAGCAATTTCCATAATCTCAGCTCAAATGTTGGGCATTTTCCACATTCACATCCAAATCGTATCTAAACGAGGCAAAATATTGTACCTTCCGTATCAAAATCCTAAATCTGCAACTAGTTATCTTTCTGAATATGCCTTGATCGAAATGAAATATCGCCATCTTTCACCTGTACCGAGTCGATATGTACATGTACATGCTTTGATTTTCTTTATTACAAATTACTATATACATCGGGGGCGATATCAAGGTCACAAAGTGATGTAAAGATTACTTTACAGTTTTTCGTGCACATACTATATATATAAAAATATGAGACTTATATATTATCGAAGAAACAACTGGGAAAAAATCATCTGACAAACAAATCTAAACACATACAGCTTGAACACTAGATAACGGCAATAAATAGCGAGAAATATTATGACATTTTCCCCGCGATACAACTATAGGCCTGTACGTCGTGACGTACTTTTATATTGTGACGTCATATAGTAGGAAGTGCACCGAGGTACTTTTTATGATGTTTGTTTTAACTTTACTCGAGACACCTTAACCCTGCTGCGTACTGAAAGTATCCCATCCACGAGTCTGAGGTTTGGACTAAGCTACTTTTTGGGCTTGTCAAGAAATTTTGGATAAATGCAAAGTCCACAACTTTCACCTACTTCTTCCCACATTCAAATCCGCAAATATGCATGAATTCTTTAAATATAATTGTTACGTGTGCTTGTTTACTGAAACGTTATGCAAGTTAATTCAGAAAATGTAAATTTCGTTAGACATACTAAACTTAAAAACCACGACGGAGTTGGAACCAAAATCTTGGTTCTAATTTTTCTATTTGCTTTTAAAACGTATTTTCTAAAAAAAAAAAAAAAAAAAAAAAAAAAGAAAGAAAGAAAGAAAAGAATTCAGGTTCTTAATACATATATTCAGAAATACACAATTGTCAGGCAAAATACTCGAAAATATCATTCATATCATATATATATCAGTTGACTTGATATATTCCTGTTAATATTTCTGGTACCAGAATATCATTAGCCTGTGATGTGCATCTTTATACAAACCTTGACAACACACTAGCAAATTTGGAACTCCAACTTGAAAGCACTGAAGGAAATCCCTTTCGATGATCTTGCTCCCTATTGTATATAAATTAATGTAATATTTCATTTGACCGTCATTACAATGCGCTTTACTCAATGAAAACAAGCAAACCAGAATACTTGGAAACTTACCTCTCTGGGACACATATTTCAGAACAATAGCTAGATGTTTAACGCTCAAGTAATCTGCCAGATTTGATGACACTGACGTCTGGAAAGTTGTCCAAAGCTGCTTCAGGTCTTCAATAAGGGGGCCGATTGAGGAATCACTGTTCCAACATTATCAATAAATCAGAACAATTCAACACACTTTTCTTCTTTTTTTTCAATATACATAATACTATACAATATACATAATCCTTGATTTTTGAATGTTTAGAAATTAAAAATATTCCGTGTGAAAACGTATATCGATGAATTCAATGTCTGTTTCAGGACAGACAAAATATGATAAAGTGAAATTACTCTTAATAATTCAAAACAGGTTTAACCCTTTTGTACATATTCATCAAATAAATTATCACAATGGTAAGAAAAAATATAATGTAAAAATTATAAAAGAGTCTTGGTTTTTCGTTCAAGATCCCAAATTCTGTTAAACGTTATGCGAATCTGATTTAGAGTATAGCAGAAATTGCGTTCGGAAACATAGCCGTAAAACTAGATTATAGTTCAGAAAATCCCAAAGGTGTATTTTGCTTGGAACTGAGCATTCCTCTCGTTTAATTCAAATCCAATTTCAAATGTTGCAGACATTCCATACATACAAATATCAAAAAGACACTTTAAACACAAAATACTGAAGACAACAAAAATGTGCTATAAACCTTGTGATGTACAGATACACAAACAGCAGGACGATCAAGAGAAACAGTACCTTTCCTGATGGAGTGATGATTTAAGCCACAATATAAATAAATAATTAAACAAAAGGATTTACATCTATATACACACTCTCTCTAAAACATGTAATTCAAACTACAAAAATGTCTAGCTCTACGATTTTCTCACTTTCAAAATGTTTTACATGGTGTTTGCAAACGAACTCGTTACTCGAATTTTATGTTTCTCTAATGTGTTTGTAAACTTCTGTATTATGAAGGCTACTGAACGTGAAAGAAATGTTCATAGACAGACGTTGCAGAGTTTGCTTATTATAAGTGTATGCTGAACCGGTTGTGATGGCTCAGTGGTTAAAGCGTATGTTTCGTAACCAGGATGTTGTGATCTTGAGCCCCTCGTGTACCTTGGCAGAGTCAAACTTAATAATGCAGGTAATAATTGTTCCTCCTCCAAATGCTCAGCATTTGGAAGTGAGAGATGTGTGTCTTTTGGATGAGGTTAGTTGCGGTACCTTAGTGTTTATAATGTTCGCTTCAAAACTGGAAGGTCATGAATTCGAGTCCTTCACGTGTCGTGTCCGCTCAAACCTCTAATGTAAGAAGAGGTAGGTTTGTTCCTTCACCAAAGTCAGGCATGTAGAAGCGAGAGCCGTCTATCTTTCGTATGAAACAGTAGAAATAGAGGTCAACGATACAGCAAGCGTTGACATCGTAGAGAACCCTCACTGCTACGGTGCTGATCACTTACATGGGTCTAAAGTGCTAATTCATGTACAGCTGGTGATGTCTCAATATGAGTGAAAAATTCTCGACGGGGCATAAAACAAACAAAACACAAAAACTATATATCTATATTTGACCTCATCCTGATTTAGAATTCATTTTATTCAATAAAAAATCCTCAAAATTTCTGCATTGTTCTCGCTGTCGTAAAGCAAATCCAATTGTTTCCTTACTTCAAAGGTCATTGCTGCCAACAACGAATCCATTTTCAGCCCCTGACTACCATAAGACAAAGGCTACTAGGGTGGCATTTGTATTTTACCTACCTATGATATTGAAAAACCGATTGATTGATTTTGTGTTATTTAACGTCCCACTCGAGAATTTTTCACTCATATGGAGACGTCACCGTTGCCGGTGAAGGGCTGTAAAATTTAGGCCTATGATCGGTGCTTATGACCATTGAGCAGGGAGGGATCTTTATCGTGCCATACCTGCTGTGACACGAGACCTCGGTTTTTGCGGTCTCATCCGAAGGACCGTCCAATGTAGTCGCCTCTTACGACAAGCAAGGGGTACTGAGGACCAATTCTAACCCGGATCCGTACGGGAGTTGAAAAACCGAAGGCGGTTGTGTACAAAAGCGCATAAAATAATACCCACCCGATACTGGCAAGAGTGTTTAGCATTTGTTCGTTTGCAGACGACAACGTCATCCTTGCAGCAGAAGACTTCTTCTTTCCTTCTTTTTCAGAAAAAATGTTTTCTTCATTTTCAATACACCACAGTAACCCTACAAATAATGATGTATTTTCTTTTATATCAGATCATGAGAGTAATTTAACCTATGAAAGAATACATTGTTTATCATATGTTGATAAAGCAGATGTGTTCTTTTAAATAAACACAAAATGGAACTCACTTGACATGACCACAAATGATTCAAAAAGTGAAATGTATAAAAGTATTTCAAATCCGGGAGGGCGGTCTTGTTGGTGTGACATGAAATATACTACAATACAGATTAACTTAAAGAAAGTTTTATGTAGATCTGGAAAACATCATTTCCAATTACAATTCTCCTAAGTTAGAAACACACATTGCCGAAAGTTTGGAGATTAACGTTGTAGAAGGAGAAATTCTTAATGTATTAAAAACATGAAATACAACAAATATCCTGGAAGTGATGGATACACAGCTGTTTTCTTTAATTTTTGTTTGGAGTGATATTCAAATTATGTTGTAAGAGCCATCAATTGCATATTCCATAAAAAAGAACTTCCTATTTCACAAAGACTTGGAATTATTTCATGTTTACCTAAAGGTGATAAACCCAGACAATTCTTCAAAAATGGGCGACGGATTAAGTCTTAAATATACTATACAAACTAAGATCACTTTGTCTTAGCTTCAACATCAAACAAGTTTTGGATTATATAATATCTGATACACAGTCTGGTTTCTTAAAAGGGAAATATAATGGGGAGAATACTCGATTTATATATGATAGTATGTCCTACACTGAATGCAACAATATCCCTGGTCTTCTAGTATTAATCGATTTAGAAAAGGCTTTTGACTCAATGTCATGGTCATTCATATATAAAGTTTTTAACTATTATGGTTTTGGAGAACACTTTATTCAATGGATAAATATTTTAAACACAAATTTCAGAGCATCAGTTTTCCAGAGGGGATATTTATCGGCTCAGTTTGACATACACAGGGGTTATAGACAAGGGGACCCTATTGCACCATATTTATTTCTCATGTGTGCTGAAATTCTTGCAATATTGATAAAACAAAACAATAATATTAAAGGCATATGTATAGAAAACACAGAACATAAAATATCGCAATACGCTGATGCTACTTCACTAGCACTTAATGGTCCACCTGAATCCCTATTTGCAGTTTTAAATTTCTGGTATAAAGATTGATACTTCTAAAACAAAAGTAATCTGGATTGCTTCTTTAAAACTTCATATCAGGTCTTTCATCATATAAGATGGAAATTGGATTGGGGATCAACAACCTTTAATGTATGTGGTATTCTATTCTCCGTTGATCGTAGTGAAGTCGATGACAAACTGTTGACTCCAAATTCTAAAAATTACTGCACTTATTGAGCAGTGGAATAGTAGAATTCACAATCCTATTGTCGAATTACTGTCATTAAAAGTCTGCTGATTCCAAAATGAAATCACTTGTTCATATCACTTCCTACGTAGGAATTGAAGTAAAGTTAAGACAATGTGGGACATTACATTACCTTTAAGTCAAATTAAAGTTAATGTTTACCAACTTTGCCTTAAATCAGTAAAGTTATTCAAAGGCAATGTAAATATTAAATTTACATTGCCTTTACTTGCTTTGTAAAGCCGTTTTTTCATGCAGTGTACGCCAAAAAGGGAGACCGTAATTTCATATTTATGTAAATCAAAGTATGGATGCCTATGGAAATCTAGTATAGATAAAGTCAAGAGATATGTTATAACACAAGACTATCTATCAGGGGGTATAAAATGGTGGATATAAACAAAATTATTACATCCCTGAAATGTTCATGGATCTAGAGACTTACAAAATCTTGTAAACCATGGATGAATATAGTTTTTGCAGTCTATGGAACCAATATCTTAAAGAAATCATACAACTTTAGAGATGGTTTTATTTCGGAATGCTTACTTAAAGAAAACAATGCATTTCATTTTGGAAGGATGTGTTGAATTTTGGCTTTCTTATGTGAAAATTAGTCAGAATCCTCCAAATATAAAAAGAAATTTTCAGAATATTTCAGTGTGGTACAATTCTGATATAGAAATAGCTCGTAAACCAGTTTTTATCAAAGACTGGTATGATTCAAATTGGGTCAAATGCTGTCTGGTGTGTTTCATACCGATTGTTAGGCCGTTCTTGGCACATTGATTTTAACTACGGATAACTCCGTTTACCTGATCAGGATATAGGGCTCACGGCGGGTGTGACCGGTCGACAGGGGATGTTTACTCCTCCTAGGCACTTGATCCCATCTCCGGTGTGTCTAGGGGTCCGTGTTTGCCGAACTATCTATTTTGTATTGATTTTTGCATTGCTTATAGGAGTTATGAGATTGATCACTGTTCGTTATCTTCACCTTTCATGAGAGTTAGAGTTATTCAAGATTTTTTTGACGATGATTGTAATTTCGTAACCTTAGACAAATTTCAAACGACTTACAATCTCAAAAAAGTATGTGTAATGAAATATAACAGCATTATAACAGTAATTTCAAAACACTTTAAAACTTTGTCTATTGATAGACATTCAACCAAAAGAATTTTAATCCATGTATGCCAGTATTTTTAACCTGTTTGTTGCATGAAAAATGCTCTAAAACCATTTACAATCTTTTGAATGAAAAAGAGGATATCCCAACTTTTATAAGCAAGTGGAAGGCTAAATTAACTCTACATGGAGTAGATGATTTTTCTGTGAAAAGTGTGTTTATGATATGTTTCAAAACAACTGATTCTTCCGCTCAATGGCTACAATTTAGAATTTTACATAGAATCCTTCCTGTTGGGTATTATCTTTAAAAAGAAATTAATGTTAAAACATATGACTGCTGTAGATTTTGTACAAAAAATGTAGAAACAGTGACACATATTTTTACTTCATGTGATATAATCCAAATATTGTGGAGTGAGTTGAGTCTTCATATACACAGAAAGACTTCAGAAAGAGTTGGTTTTAATGTGTCCAATATCATGTTAGGTGATATCCTATATGTCAAACAATACATATTTACTTGTTTAATGCAGAATAAAGAACCAAACCTAGTTGGATTATTGTGTCATCTAAGGTTAAAGCAGCATGTGGAAAAATATGCTGCAATCCAAAAGTTTAAAATGTACAGCTTTGATAAAATGTGGACGAGATGGAAGTTTATTTTTGACTGATTTGTTTTGTACTACTTACTTTTCACTTGTGTTTTTTTAAAATATGTACAGCAAGCAACTACATATTTAACTATCACACTAGAGAATGAATGAATCAGTGTGAGAGGGTAGTATATGTAGGTATGTCTGTCTGTCTGTATGTATGTATGTGACAGAAACCGAATAAATTATTTTTTTTAAAAAGTTTTATGTGGTGGGAATTCTAAATTGTATAATAATGCACAATTCTTAAGTCATAAAACAGCTATGTTTGTCTTACTCTTGACGTCTGTGAGAATGAGTTCTTTATGTTTATATATCCGTCATAAACAGGACTTTCAACATGTAGCAGCAATATCATTTTGGTTATGACGCACGCAGAAATAGTCCCACAAAGAACTTAATTTATGCAATACACGTATATGTGCTAGTGATAACATATAATCCATTAATGGGTTAATGACAGGGTGATAATGTTCTTTTTCTCTGTTCAACTGCAGGATCAACTACGTCTTTACAAAATGTATGTATAGTCAACTTAATGGGAAGTACCTTGATGTTTGACTTTATGGCCAAACAAATTATAGACATCTCTCATTAATGATGAAATGCCTTTACATAAACTATGAAAGTCTTTTATCGCAAATTGTTCCAAGGTATCGAGTCACAACGGATGTGAAAACGGTATACGCCTTTCTGTAGAATATGAATGCTGTACGTTTTTAAGAGTTTGTGCTACAACCAAAATGTATTAAACTTTGGATTGAAGGTCTGTTTGTGACCTTTGACTTCATGACTCTAGCATATTTAGGTTTCTTTCATTAATGTTCAACTACTTTTTTGTAAATTATAAAAGCTTTTTGTTTCAAAAATTCAACTTATCCTGTCACAATGAAAAGATTCAAAGTTTGTTGTGACCATTATCTTTGACCTCAAGATATCACGTCATAACGATATGCTAAGTGTCTGTCGTCGATCATCAATCACCTTTGTATAAAGTATGAAATGTCTATGATGATGAATTGTAAACTTATCGTGTCACAATGAAAGCATAAACTACAAACTGAGGGACTGTTGTAACCTTGACCCTTGCCTTTATAATTTCAAAATGTGTACCTATGTTGAAATTTGTTCAATATATCGTGTCACAAAGTAAGTGATGGTGGGCAGACGGACCCTATCGTGCTTTGGCATTATAAATATTTGATTAATGGGTGTCTTCTGTATAAAACTAAAAATATGTACCCAAAATAGTATGTGTCCTTCTCTTATTGTAAGGCATTTCTGTAAAAACTTGAAAAGTTACGGTGGAAATGGTTTGAGTTATCGCATCACTAGTAAAGTGTTGACATACAGACCGATGGACGGACAATAAGTTTTCTATCGGGTTTACGTATTTCATGCGAGGTCCTAATGATGTCTGAGCAAAAGAGGCAAATGCGCGAATATACATGTATTATTCTTTGACTATTTCGTGGAACATGAGAAATCTAACCATTACATCTGAAATTCCGGTTTATACCTTCATCAATATCTTTAGGGTCGATTCCACTTGCCAAAGCCTCCTTAGCTACTATCTGTTTATGTCCAGCTTCAACCATTTCATGTATGAAGTTTGCTACATTATCTTCTTCTGAAATATCAACTTCTTCCGGAACTGTTCCTTCTTCTCTAGCCTCCAATTCTTCAACTTCTTCGTTGGCTTTTTGCATTGCTTCAAGAACATCTTGATAAGTGCAGTCACTGTTCACTATCGAGAGAAGAGGAATGGTAAGATCTGATATTTCGTTGTCAGTGTTCAACCTAGCTAACTCTTTTTGAAGAATGACTACTTGATCCATGGTATAATAATTAAGGTGGTAGTATTCATCTCTTCTTGCATCAATATAACTTAGCCATTCCTCTAGACAGTCTTCCATGAACTTTGCAATTTCAGGCATAATGGTGGTAACATCATCAGCGTCATTCCGTCTACCTTTCAGCTGTGTGCATTCTTTTCCAACTCCAAATTTGATAAAAGCACAAACTGGTCGACGTGGATCGCATAAAAACCTGGCTTGCCAATTTGTAAAGAGAACGCATCCAGATTGGACAAGTTTGATGTAAACATTACACAGGCGAACCACGGAATCAAGAACCTGTGAAAATAAACTTATATTAATAATATTTTACATTTCGAGAGCTTTTTAAACAAAACCTTACCGAGAGACACCATGTAGGAGCAGTAAACTATCATACAATGCCAATCTAAAAATTGTATCGAAAGCACTTTTATATCATTGCATAGAAAAAGTCTGTATATATTTCCTATCACTACAAAGACAATCCATGATAGTTCTAATGCTTCAATTTCGTATATTTAGTTAGGATATGTTACAATATGCAACTAGCGTGACATCAGCATGATCACAGAAGACGATTGATACCCAGTATCCGACAATATTTGACAGTTTCCGACACGGGAGTTCCTGCGTACTGTGGTAGATTGTCTGGCTATGTACAGCTGATGTACCGATCATCATCCCATGCCCCATGATGACTATATATTCCAAAACAGCTTAGAAATTTTCATTCTGTTTGAATTAGTTTTTCTGGACGCACACCAGAATTATCTGGCTATCTAAGTTGTCTATGTGACTCGATATGGCCAAAACGCATGGCCTACACAAACAGGACATTCGTATTTTCCAACAGTTCCTGAAAAAACTGGTCTAGACGAGAAAATGTGTTCTTCCTCTGGATCCCAATTCCAACCATTATACACAAGAAAGAGCCCTTATGGCGGCTAATTTCTCTTCCGATGAGTTGAACGTTTGTCGCCATGTTTCGAGGGGGAAATTACGCGTATAAATTTTCAAGTGATTGTAAACAAGATTTCATTAACATGCAATGTATTTACTCATAATTAATCTGTTTAACATAAAATTGATGTCCGTATAAATTATATTGAACAATCCATAATAATTATTAAAAACATAAAATATTCTATTATAATTTATGTATTAATTGTATGCAAAATTTACTACTATTATTGTGTTACTCCCTCTACCTGAAAACCCTATCGAGCTGGACTTACGCGGTAAGCATCAAAGGATTGCACGGACACCTTGATCGCCAGTTAAGATAGATAAGGTACACACAAAGACTAGTAACTAAATGTCCATCAATTTCTAGCATCCAATCTGAAGCTTAATTTCTCCTGATTGACAAAGGTTCGCAGACCAGGTAAATTTGAAGGCGGTGCTTATTTGCTCGGTCTTTAAGTTAATACGAATCCATTGGAAAATAATTTTGTTTAATTTTGTAATCAAATTTAAAAGATGAGATTTTGGATTTAAAATGGTTTACTACATATGGTAACATATATAGAAATAGCACCATCAATTTGAAACAAAAGCAATTTTTCTTTTAAAAAACAGCTATGTTAAGGTTTCCCGAAATACGTAAGTTAATAAAACGACACTTCATGAATCTATTAAAATCCACGTCGTTACGTAAATGTTCATTAGATAAAAGAAATTATAAATATTTGGTATACCAGATAGGACGCACCCCATTTTATTGATCACGTGATTATATTAGTCAGGTGACACGATATTTATACATTTTAAAGGTATTGGAACAAATTGCTTCGGCACAAGTGAAAGACCCCATACCACTGGAATTTAAAGTAGTTAAAGCGGTAAAGCGTTATTAGATTTACTTAAAATGTGCTTGAGAAATTCATATAAACATGCCTAATATCAAACCGAATTGTCAAACATCGTCAAATTTGAGAGTATTTGTAAGCAAATAATGATCAATTATAACAGTACCAGAATAAGTAGTACCTTTCCCAAGCAAGATTTCCATAACTACGTGCATCATCTCCTAATTTCACACCAAGTATCTTTGCACAATAATCATTTTCACTTATATTCAAGACATACTTTGTCATTCTGACGTCACATAGTGTGAAACGCACTGAAATATATTTCTGTACAACACTGTGATTTTTCTTGGGAAGCCTTAACTACGCTGAGTAGTAAGCATTAAGTTTTAATGTCACAATTCGTTTGTGTATGCATTCAGTTAAGTGAATATCAATTCCCTTACCAATGTAAACCTATCAACATCTTCCTTTCCTTTTTCAGCTTTTCCAGCAACAAGCATCAGTTTGCTTTGAAGCTCTTGCAATTCTTTGTAATGGTATTTTCGACGCAGTCTTTGTTCCTGTGATTCATCCTGGACATGTAGTTGCAAAACATCATCTACACTCTTAAACATATCAAAAAGATATATTACCATATATATATATATATATATATATATATATGAAAGCACAAAAACCCAACAACACCCTACTTTCTTAAAGTGTCGGATCTGAGAAGATACAAGGCCAGTAAAGAAATTTATAAAAACACTGAAAAGGCCACGACACTGTTGGTTATTTAAAACTCGAATTTTCAACGCAACCCGCGTCTTTTTCAAGAGACATATATTACATAAACAAATAACACGCAAAAACGACAAGTATCGATAAACTACACACACACACACACACACACACACACACACACACACACACACACACATATATATATATATATATATATATATATATATATATATATATATATATCCACTAGCACGAACTTTACGATTACCACCAAGTCAGAGGTATGTTGTAGGTTGCAAAAGATGCTTATCTGCGACCTCACTCTAACAGTTAAATGGTACCGTGTGCGAGCAATAAGATTATCGACCACCAATGGATTAGGGCATATACATGTGATCTGTTTACTAAATTTGAAACAAGGCTACAGAAAGAAGAAATTGGAAATAATACTTACAGTATGGTTACAAAAAACAGCGAAGAATGTATTCTGATTTCCTACAAATATTATTGTCGTGATTCTGTCGTTCGTCCGTTGATATCTTTCTTACATTATTCTAGTGAAGTAGTGATAAAGTTTCGGTAACTGAGAACCGTGGTGATCTAGTGTTGGAGCCTGATACATATACCACGATCGCTGAGATATCGTGAGGGAATATTCCTATATGTAATATATCCTACGGCCACTCACAAACGAACACAAATTGGGTCATGACGTACTTATGATGACTCTGAATTAAATCTCAATTAACATTGGTAATGACATATTGGATGAAGT
Source organism: Ostrea edulis (assembly GCF_947568905.1). Classification (NCBI taxonomy): domain Eukaryota; kingdom Metazoa; phylum Mollusca; class Bivalvia; order Ostreida; family Ostreidae; genus Ostrea; species Ostrea edulis. Next base: position 54,295,744 of record NC_079166.1, on the reverse strand, counting down.
CTGCACAATCAATGTGTGTGTGTGTGTGTGTGTGTGTGTGTGTGTGTGTGTGTGTGTGTGTGTGTGTGTGTGTGTGTGTTTACCATCCTTTGCTGCCGACAAAAATTGACAGAAGACCTAACCTATTGGATTAATACTTACTGAATTATTTTGAGACGGACGATTACTAGCATTTGTGCTAAACACATCGTATTACGTCAGTCATTTGACAAGAACGTCAAAAAGCGGGAAATTCATTAGCAACACATTAAAATATTGGTTACATCAACATTTTCAACATCTCCTTGACCTTTGGCATATACATCAGCATGCGCCTTCATCCTTTCATGCACGATGTATAAAGTAAATAATGATTGGAAGAGCAAAATGTATCCTAGAGACTTGATTTACCAATTTATGTGTATGCGAGTCCTCCTGCAATTTCCCGATCACATATATTCCTGCTGCATTGATAGCTTTCGCCTGTTCCATTGAAGAAACTTCGACAGATCCCTGTGACTGTCTTACACCATCAAACCAATCAAGATTTCTCCTGGTGTCTTTCTGAAATGTGTAAGACAGGATATACTTTATTTACATAAGAATTACCTAGCTCTTCTTGAAAGAGTCAATGCACGGCATTAAAGAGACATTTGTTTGTTTCTTAACAAAACTGCTCATCCATATCTGTAATTGGGTTTTAATAGAAATGCAGTAAATAATTACAATGATTAAATATTAGATAAAGTACATATTATTATATCCTTAGAAAAAAATAACATCTCTACCTAGGATATGTCAAGTTTTCTAAAATTCTTCTAGTATACTTTTTGAGATAAGTAAATAAAAAAAAAACGAGCACTGTACGAGAAAACGTGCATGCGCCTCTAGCTTACATGAACTAAAATTATTAATGAGGCGTCATTTGCATGCATTATGAACTATATAAAGTCTAAACTCATAAACATATCTACTTCTAAATATTAAGCTTTAAGTAACTTACCATTTTATCTGGTAAATTTGGATCTGCCGCTAGCTCTCTCCAAACCTGTTTACACCTGGTGATGAATTCGGCATAGTCACATGATTTGTCCAAACTGAAGATTAAAGCTGCATATCCTCTGGTTGCAGAGTGAAGAAAATTGACTTTGTCGACTTCCATATCTCCTTCCCCGGCTGTCATGGTAGCCAAATCAGTGAACACGTTTAGCTCCTGCAGGTCTAGAAAAATAATATAGAATTATTCGTTTGGGAAAACATTTTATCATCCATCATATAGTCTATATAATTAAAGCACGACCGAATAGTGATGAATAACTTCTGAATTTCAGAAAAAATCAAATGAAATAAATATGCTACCTTTTCTTGACTAGTGTTTCCCTATATGTTTGTTATACAAAAAATGTCAATAATGTATAGAATACTTGTATAAGCAAGTCATGAATGTAAAATATTTGCCTCTTCCTCAAACTGAAAACACTTTTGATTTTCAAATTATTATTGTTACCACTCTCTGGTTTAGTACGTGCGAGAGGAAAAAGAATGTCACAAAACATGAACTGAGCATGCGCAGAGCTGAATATGTGGCATTTAAATGAGATGCGATATACCAACAGCGTCCATGATTTAGCAGCAACCGTTGTTTTATTATTGAAATGAATAATCAAATAGCAGAACCATGTACCTTAGAAATGTATCCTTGTTTTAAATTATTTAACCGGTAAATTAATTTTTAGTAGCCACTGTCATTTGCATTTTCTTCCATTTAAAAAAGTGTCATCCAAATGAAAAAAATTGTAGGAAGATAATTTTGAGAAATGCTTTACAGATAGAGTGATGAGCATGTTACAAGTTCGTCGGGTATTTAACCACATTTAAAGACCTAAATATAATACCGTACGGTTTCTTCAAGGATCATTGGATGTGGGCGGAGCTCATCTATGGCAATTGTTATCTACATGGAATTTACCTGGCCAAAAGATAAGAGTGTCGTGTATACTTCTGATATACATAGGAAGTGTTTCAGGGATGTCTGCAGTGTTTTTGTGGTCACAGTGTTTGTACAGTGTATAATGAGCTGACACACAGTCTATACCTCCCCTCGGTTGTGGAGAGGCTAATGTTATATGGTATAGTCGGTTTCCTCAAGATCTAAAGAATGCCAGTAATTATTGGCCATTATTTTATTAAAACATATTTCTTGGGTACCTACAGGACACAGTCTTTGCAGATGTCACTCCACCTGAGATCTACTGTTAAATGTTTGATTGACAGGCGGTTTACCATTGATCACCCTACAGGTAAATTTAGGTTTTTAAGCTTTTTTGGAACGAAAGTGTGGAATTTTACGTAACTATGTTATATATATATATTTTACTTTTCATATATTTTTGCAGCCAGAATACCACTTCTTTACAATGAATAAGGGTTCTTAGGCATTCAATCTCGTTCTTCTTGATATCCTGCAAAATTCCACAAGTTGTCATCATATTGGCATCCAATTCCTTCATGGGAATGTCATCGTTGGCTTCCTAGAAGTATTGAAATATCACCGAAATCATCAAGATGTTATTTCTTATCCTACACAATTTGTTCATTTAAAAGATAGTGTGATAGTGATTTATGACATTTTATGATAATACAAAGTACAAGTATCTTTATTTTCTTTGAGTCACTGACTGAAAGATGGATTCAGATAATCAGTTAAAGATAGACTGTTCATTAGAAATCTGAAACTTTAATGAAATGTGAAGATAACGAACAGTGATTAATCTCCAATAAAAAGCTATAAAAACTAGAAAATACACCCCCCCCCCAATAATAAGTATTCTTATAAAGTTATTCTGCGAATGTGAATTCAAAATCTTGATCATTGAAATTTTAAGACTTTTCGTCGTAAATTTCAGTCTGGTTTTCATCAGAGCGAAGTTTCCATATCGTTTACTCTTTATTAAACTCTGTCTGATCCCAATTGTTCGTTTATAATTAATACAATATCATCAAACGAAGGTATGATAACTATAATTTGTTTTGATGATATGCATTTAGTTCTTTTTAGCACCATAGCACGTCCTGCTATTGTCAACATACAAGGATACATGATGTTTCCACGGATCGGTGCTCATCAGCCTCTACATTTTGTACCTTTTGAAGGAATTACGAGACAAATCGCTGTTCGTTATATTCCTATTTCATACATAAGACATTAAATCTTCTACATAATTTGAAAAGCCCTTTAAATGACGTTATATTTATGTTCTGTATGAAATAAATCATAAATTACCATTTCCACAATTCTTTCTATTGCTGAAAAATTTCCATTTAGTTCAAATTCCTTTACGAAGTCAAGAATTACACGTGCTCCCGTCAGACATTGTCGCAATAACTTGTACTGCTCAATCTGAGTGTATCTCTCCTTTATCCAAAAAAATTGGGGAGACTTCCAGAAAAACGTAAGTTCTTTCTTGATAGAATCTATATCCATTCTACTAAAATGTGTTTCAAATTCCTTGAAAGTGATTTCTCCGCTCTCAAGTTTCTCTTGCAGTTTCTTCCAACTATCAAAGACTTTTGTCCAAACTGATTCGAAAATCTCATTGATAGTCAAAGGACGTCCTAAATTGGTTTTTCTGTCCAATCCTTCTTTTCTCCACATCGTAATAAATACTGTCCCTTCCGAAAGTCTGAAACATAGGATTCCACATTTCATCAAATATGGAAAACAAATGCAAATATAAAATAACATTTCCATTAAAATTGTGTGATAAATTTAATGAAATAAGTTACAGAGATGTATTGGTAACATCCCCTATATAAAACATTTAGCAATGTGTTCCCTGATGAACTGAATTAATGTGTTTTCAATCTTTTATATTATCTAATGCTAATAAAGCTGGTACCGCTCAATGGTTACATGTATGTATTTACTAAATGGTTATTTCGACCGATCACTGTAGCCTAATTGTTCGGGTGCTCGCCTTGTAACTGCAATATTCCGGCCCTAATTCTCGATTCCGGCAGATTTGTCCATCAGATACCCGACATTAGAAGTTAATATTAGGAGTTAAAAATGGAAGTCCCGGTATGTGATACCTTGATAATGAACCATCATGACACGGTCTTGAATAAATCTATTAAGATTGAGTTCCCAAACAATACGTTTTGAATGAAAGGTGAAAATAACGAACAGTGATCAATCTCATAAATCCTGTAAGCAATACAAAATAGATAGTTGAGCAAACACGGACCCCTGGCCACACCAGAGGTGTAATCGGGTGCCTAGGAGGAGTAAGCATCCCCTGTCGACCGGTCACACCCATCGTGACCCCTATATCTTGATCAGGAAAACGGAGTTATCCGTAGTCAAAATCAGTGTGCAAAGAATGACATAACAATCGGTATGAAACACGTCAGACAGCATTTAACCCAATGATAGGTTGTATTGGCTAATTAGATCGTTATAACGACTATAGAAGTTGCAAAATGCTGACTTTAAACGAGACTTTTGGAACCCCTGTACCAACAACTTGTTTGTCAGTAGCCTGCTTCGATTTAAAAACTGACCATAAGCAGAACAAGCTCTTGCATATCGAATGAGTTAAGAGATATAAACATCATATGCAGGTGACAATGGAATATTGCTACATGAATATGGGAAGTTGACGGTGAAGAAGCTGAAATCATCCCGATTGTCATAAAGTTAAGATGTTAGTTTGCCGTTAATATCTAATTGCAATAAAATATCTAAGTATGAAACAGAAGTGGATGACTCTGTGGTGTCTTTTATTTCAAGTTCACTGGGATATATGGAATCGACATATGAATGATAATCATTATTGTTAATAGATAATACGTCGTCGATATATCTATTTCGAATTGAAGGTCACAGCAAAATATTTTTTCTTCTCACGTAGAAGTTTTTGAATAAATTCTGCTTCATAGAAATATAAAAACAGGTCAGCTAACAAAGGAGCACAATCCGTACCAATTGGGGATTCCAACAGACTGTTGGAAGATCTGATCACCAAAGACTACGAAGATATTGTCAATGAGTAACTATAGCATATTTTTATTTCAACTTCAGTGTACTTCTGCGTGGAATCTGAGTAGCGTTTAACAAAGTAATATTAGATCACTGATCACTAGATAGAATATTTTCGTTATCCATTTTTGTTGAAGAAGCAACTGTCTATAATGTAAAAAAAAAAGTCTTGTCTTTAATTTATCATGAGGAATGTTCGTGTAAAGTGTTGAAAAGTCATGCGTTTTGATGTTGTTGATTTAAGAAAAGTTTCGCGATTTCAAGTTTACTAAAAGTTCTTTACAGTTTTTTAGAATCCACATTTAATTTACACCACTTCTGGCATATGTAGTCGCACAGTACGTTTGAAGTTTCACCTTCACAATGTGTATTGGTGGTGTCTCACCACAGGGTAGTGAAATGCCTCTAGTGTGGCGGGGATCAAAATTGTAGATCTACTGCTGCCGCTGGCTAGCCTACTTATAGGTGAAATGGTGAGTCGAGTGTGTAAATCTTGCCTTGCCAGTACAAAGCCTCTACATTACAAAGACTCCTTTCAATGCCTCCCCGTGGTAATGCACGTCAACTGGAATCTAGTATCTCAGGCTAAATTGAAAGGGGATCTCGGAGCATCAAGGGCCCCAGAGATGCAGTGTGTAGGCCGACCGGCGTGTGGATATGCCCTAACACTCATCAGCCTTGCCCCAGCTGTGGATCAAATAGCTCCGCTGCCTTGTGGATACCCATTTATGAGAAAGGCTAAGGGAGAGGTAACCCTAACAGAAACCCTAAGTGCTGAAGTCGGAGGTGATTGGGCCATAACTGGCGCACTTTAACAGACCACAACACCACGCATTTACAGCCACTATGACACACCTTCACAGTTGTTGATATTTTCGTGAGGAGCATAAGTAGGATCTTGGTAGAACATTTACTGGATCCAGTACTGTATCGTTGTAAGGGTTTTTATGAAGTTTAGGAATCCATTATAGATACGGTAACTCATATTCATCCGACCCATTGACTGGGATATTAAATGTGTCTAAAACTGAAGCGTGGTTTTGAAATTTTTCGTCTTTTGAAAGGGCAGTTGTAGTATAAGTACGATTACCGAAAGTGGAATTAATGCCAAGTGGAATTGTGATTTGAAAAGATAAGGACTTTCCTAAACACAGACCTGAACGGTAAGGTAATAACTCCATAGCAAAAGATCTGACGTCAGATTTCCCATTGTCAAGCTTTGAACCGAGATAGACTATTGAAAAATAAGTTCATTTCAATAAGTGGTTTCAACAGTCTCGTTAAAATTTAGCAGATCTATTCTTACAATGAACTGATATGAAAAATATAACCTGTCATCGCTTTGTGATGTGTTTCATTCAAATTGATAAGCCGTTCTTTACCAACTGATTTGTATAAGGATTACTCCGTTTACCTGATCAAGCTTTAGACGGAGAGAGTGTCTGACCGTTCTACATGTAACATCTCTGATGTTTAAAGTGGTGCACGTTTGCCCCTCTCTCAATTTTGAGTTCTTTACATAATTTATGACATTAATTACTGTTCACTATTTTCTCTTTTAATTGGCAATATATGTATCATGGTGAGAAGCATAATGCGACTGACACTTTACAATTCTACAGTGTTTGATGTGATGCTTGCAAGTCATACATGCAATAATTTATTATCAACGATAAAGTAAACCATAAAAAAGTTCCCAGTTCGGGTTCATGATTTCGCTGACATTCCAAAGTATACAAAATTAATTACAGTGAATATCATTCTTACTCTTTAAGTTTTGGCAAGTTCTTGATCAGATCCGTTGGTATATTTGGGATCTGCATCTCTGGATCATACTTCTTTATTTTTTCCATGTCATATTCCTCAACCGCTTTCATTGTTTTGAAAAATTTATTAAGCTGCATTTCGTTTTCCGGCATCGAAAACGTCTTGAAATCGGGTAAATTTTCTGCAAAGCAAACGTTAAAATCTATGAAACAAAGGTTTCACCAATTAAACATAAAAAGATAATATTCTTTGTACATGTCACTATATATTTAAAAAAAAAATAAACTATCCACTTTCAGATAAAAAGTCCCTATATAATTCTCTTATGAAAAATATAAACCTGATGTTTTGCCTTCAAATAATACCTTGAAATTGCTGGCATAACTGTGCAAAAGCACGAAGATGGTCGTAAGTGTCTTGTAATGTTTGCACTTCCTTTAATCTCAAAAGCAGAAAACCACGCATCACTAGCCTTTCCATGTCGGATTGCTTTTTGTATTTCCAAATTATTGCATTCATTTCCATAAAGCGTTCTTCTGCATTTCGTATCAGCTCCAAATCTCCAATTCGAATACTGCCACTCACTAGATCATTTAGCGACTGCTCTAAATATGCAGCAACATCTGTTAATTGTCTTTGGCAATCATTCTTGAGAATCCCTTTGACTTTCGTCTCATCTACAAGTTTTATTTTGCATTAACAAAGATACCGTATAGCGGGTTTATTCCGCGGGTTTAAATTTGGCGATTTGCTGGCTAAAAGGTATGCTAATAATTTCAGCGGAATAAATTTTGACGGACAGGGAAGATATTTCTCTCTTTCAAATACTGAAGCCGCAATTGAGTGCACATTTAACGATTGGAATTTTGGCGGAAAGCTATCTAACCGCTAAATAACCCAAATTTATAACCCCGTGGGAAAAACCCGCTATACGGCATATAGAAAAAAACGTGGATAAATAACAGGATCGTCAATAATTATAAAAACACTCACAAAACATCGTGAAAAACTGGATCATGGGGGGCCAAGACAGGGCAAATAACAGTAAATTGTTATTCCTTCCAGTCTCTTCCCATTTTCTCTTGAAAAGCTCAGACATCATCTCTCCAAATTTCGTATTCCCAGTCAAATCACTCTTGTGCGAATATTTTCCTACTGCAAGTGCCTGGATATACAAGTTAAAAGCACAGTGAATATATAGATATGCATTGTTTGTAGAAGATATGGACATTCAGGATGCTGCCAGTTTTTGTAATGGAGCCTTTGGCAGATGGCATTACTTATGTTGCTGTTTCATGATACAACATAAAAAAATAACTATCATACAGCTAGACAAACGCAAATCACTATCGTACAAGGTGGAAAAACATCTCGCATTTCGTGTGATTTGATTAACAATAACTACAGCCATCTCAAATCCGTGGAATACCTAAGTCTTAAATATGTAGGAACTTATATTGTAATAGAATGCAAAAACGAATCGTTTAACCCTCTCTCTACCGTATCGGTCAATATGATCACTTGTCAAGATAAGAACATCATTCTTTCCTCTTTTCTAAAACTCTTGTTTGGAAAATAAAGAATTGGAATCTCCAGGGATCCGTGTCTACCCCACTCTTAATTCTGTATTCCTTATAGGAGTTATGAGATTGATTCGTTATCACCTTTCCATCAAAATCAAACGTGCACAGGGGAGTGATCGTATTCTAAACAACCATCATCTCATCGCTGCTGCAATGAGAATCTTTCACAAACTTACATTCGCGACTTAATGCATATATTCTTTATATATATACTATTTAATGAAAGCACAAATAATCTAAAAAAAAAAAATAACAATGAACAATTTGTTGTTGCTGTTTTTCTAATACTGTTAACAAATGTATTCGTTACAATATTTCATAATCCATTAATGTTAACGTCGAATAACGTCAATTTCAGCACACTCGAAAGACAGTGGTATTCGAACTTGAATCAACAAAATTAATAACGCGTGTGACCACCATTTGCATTCACGCATGCATGACAACGGCGAATCATTGATGACACTAAAGTGTTCAGAAATGCTTGAGGGATGTTGTTAAAGATATTGGTTAAAGCCTGGCCTAAATCAGCCAATGTCACTGGCTTACACGTCGTCGTTCTATTTCATCCCAGACGTGCTCGATCGGCGATAAATCGGGGGAAACAGCTGGCCAAGGCAAGATATCGACATTCTGTTGACCAAAAAAGTCCCCAACTACACGTACAACATGTGGCCTTGCGTTGTCTTGCTGCAGAGTGATGTGATTTTGCTGTCTCTGTATGAAGAGTATGACATAGCGCTGAATAATTTCGTCTCGATAGCATACCCCGGTGAGATTTCCATTGACAATTTGTAGAGGGGTCCTTTCACGTGCTAATATTCCACCTCACACCATAACGCTACCTCCACCGAATTGTTGACGTTGCCCAACACAAGCGTCCTGATACCGCTCCCCAACGCGACGATACACAAATGAAATCTGGATTCAACAGTGTACAGAATATTGGCCCAGTCCTGTATTCTGAATCGCAGATATCGTCTGCACCACGCTAGTCTAGCGATACGAAGACGTTGAAGTAGTATTGGGCGCACCGCTGGACGACTTGGTCTGATGTTGTGCTCGCACAGACGATTACGCACAGTTCTTGGACTGATTGGTGGAAGTCCAGGAATGCTACGAGCAGTCACACTTGCTGTCTGAAAACGATTTCTCGGGTGCACAAGTCTAATATGGTTGCAGTGTCGAAGCGACGTCACACGAGGACGCCCAGATAATGACCAGTTGGTGTTCCGATGAACTCCAACGTGTCTTGCTACGATATTGTGTCCCATTCCAGCTTGAAGCATCCCAACAGCACGATTACGTTGGTTTTCGCTGAGTCGTGGCATGACAGAAGGGTAAATTTTATCAAAACTAAAGTGCTTTCCTTAACGAATAGTGTCCAAACAAACCTTTTACACTTCTTACTCCAAACAATATTGGCCAGTAAAACTCGTGCGTACGAACACTTCAACAAACAACATGTGTTCATTAACCATGAAAATGTCCGTGCATCTGAGTCGGGTACTATCCGATATTGTTCAAAAAGATCACCTTTATCGATTGTTTAGATTTTATAAAGATAATAAAACAACAAATATAGAAGAGTATACTGAATTTTATAAAGCACAGTTTATTTTTTCCGCTAGTATATATACGCCAAGCAATCATTCAGATAGAGATGACTGAAAAATTGATACCAATATAAGCGTAATTCTTTATCATCATTATGTAAACATTTTACCAATAGAGGTGCACGGGGGTGAGCAGTGACGTGAACATTGTTTGCTGTAATACGTTTGACCACTTAGTATAGTAAACCGGTCAATATTCAGAAAAGGACTATATGTGATATACACCATAGCATGGCCCCTGGTAATGTTGAGCCAAAAGGTGAAGATATCGAACTGTGATCAATCTAATAACTCCTATGAGGAATACAAAAAATGAGACTTGGGCAAACATGGAACCCTGGATATACCAGAGGTGGGATCAGGTGTCTAGGGGGAGTAAGCATCTCCTGTCGACTGGTCACACCCGCTGTGAGCCCTACATGTATATCTTGATCAGGTAAACGGAGTTATCCGTAATCAAATCGGTGTGCCAAGAACGGCATAACAATCGGTATGAAACACGTCAGACAGCATTTGACCCAATGATAGGTTGTATTGACAAACTAGATCGTTATAACGACTATAAAATTTCCAAAATGCTGATTTTAAACGAGACTGATGGAACCCCTGCACCTGAGATATGAACTTGAAATTTTGATAAGGGTAAATGAAAATGTTTTTTACTTTCAAAATATTTTATCTTTTTCAATGATTTTGCAATAAATATTGTAAGCGCGGATGTTTGCTCAGGTTTCATAGAACAAATATATCCCATATCCGAATCGATAGTTACATGTATAAAATCTTATCTGAGCAAGCATATATTCACTTCTTAAATGAAACTTTTATTCCAGTGGTATGTGCATGATCACGATGTACAACAACGGAAATACGGGGAAATTCGATCGGTTGCATTTTACAGTTTATGATTTGCCTAAATAAGGTGACCCGTCGTCGAGCGGTAGCGGTTTTAATCACAAACATAAACAAGCATAATGCATTTCAAAACGTACAGACCCTAAAGCGTACCAATACACCAAATGAAGTGTTCCTTTCTCCACTAGAAGATATGCAATAAAATGTAAAAATCATTTCATGAAAATTTGAAAGCTTTCGCACATTGATACTCTTTAATTTCGTGGTGAAAGTTGTAACGTTTCAAATGATTAATTCCTCAAACCAAAGATCTAATATCTCAGTTATTGGAACGAATGAACATGAGTTATCGAACCTATACTGGAGTCCACAACTTCACAAAAACTATTTTTAAGATACATTGCAGAATCCAGTAATATACTTTTACCAAGCCCCTGTCTTTATTTGTCATGAAAATATCAACCACTGTGAGGTGAAACGTCGGGCTTATTGTGTTACTACATATGCAAGAAGCGTTGTAAATCAAATGTGAATTATTAGGAAAATAAATCTACGACCGTTTCGTAAATTTGAAATCAATTCATCAAATATAATTTGCTTTTTATTCATTTTTAAGATACTAGTATATATTACAAAAACGAATCAATTTGATAAATTGTATTTGAAAAAAAAAATAATTTCACACAAAATATTAGACATACTGTAAATCCGCAAATTCAGTACGGTCTTTTAGCAAATCGTCCCCAGAAAATTGTATTTGTCTAGAGTTTTGTTGATTTTGCGTTTTATTATAAGTAAATTTAGGAATTTGTTTTCTTTTGATAAAATAAATTACATGAGTATCAAAAGTTTCGCTGATGAAATCGACAGGGGATGTTTACTCCTCCTAGGCACCTGATTGCACCATTGGTGTGTCCAGGGTCCAACTCTCTATTTTGTATTGCTTATAGCAGTTATGACATGGACAACTGTTTGTTATCTTCACCTTTCATTTGAAAGATACTTGTACCTGTATGGCAATCTTTCCAAGAACCTCTTGGACCGCGTCATGATATTTATGCCCATCCTTGCAGTATATGGTGATTAATTTTTCAACAAAAGCAGAAGATGATATCTGAAAATACACAGCATTATCAGTATTTCAATAATGTTGAATACAATTATTGCTGATTTGGATAACTGACTTTAATCCATCTATGATAAATAAATAATGACAAAGTTTTTTTTACGAGAAAGTTATTCATGAAAACTATACTGAGATGTGAGTTTGTCGAATACTGACTGGGTATCATGTCATAAGGGAAATTGTTATGTTCACCAATTCAAAAATAAAACATTACTTCATTGCAATGTTTAGCTTTAAAAGCATATCCTTTTACGTTGTATACTTTAGTTCCATCGGGCAACATAACGAAGAGCAAATAACAGTCACAAGAAATGTGTACTCTGCATCATATTACACCTATTGTCCCTCAGCCCCGTGTCTGAGGAAATTTGTTTGATGAACATTCTTGAATCTACATTGAATTGATATATTGTATTATCGTTTTGAAATCTATAAATGTCCCTATATTCTTCACGTAAAGCTTAGAACCTACTCTGTTCCGTTCTATAGGGACTTTGTAGAAACAAACCTGTATCTTCACTACACAGGGATGCTTACATACTAGAATTTATTTGATAAATTGTACATTTCTTTTTTAGGAGTAGTTTATTAGTTTCCCCATTATATATTGCAGTGTAAATTTTTAAACACCCATTCCACCCTACCCTAGGGTCCTGATACGAGCAGACTTGAATATGTATAGCAATGGAATTTTTTCACATTGATTAACACATTCGACCTCTTAATAAGACGTTGCTATAAATTTTCGTTTCGATCTTTGAGCCCCTTTTGTGAAGGTCACAAACATGAACAAACATGACTGCACTAATCAGAGCGACAGTGTAATGAATGTTGCCGTCGCAGGACAGCTCAGGACGGGTCTTTTAAACGCATTCTCTCGGATATTAATGGACTATAATGGACATTTTATTACTGTTCAAGTGCATATTCATTTATTGGATGCCAAGAGCCATTCAATTAAAGGTAGTTTTGGATTAGACACATATTCGTTACTCAACGACTTTTACAGGACGTTTAGCATAAGGGTCCACCTAAAGAAGTTATTTCAGACAAGGGTACAGATTTCGTATGGCAGCGTTCACATGAGCTGAAGCTTTGATCAACTTTGGACCCTTGACGTATATATTTCCAAGCCTTAATGATGATGCACCGTAGACAAATGGACAGGTTTGAGACCATATCGTGCCGCGCCGGAAAGCGTGGACAGTACTTATTTCCATCCAGGGAAGCGTTTGCGAAGAATCCATGAGTTCTGGCACCAACGGCTGCGGGAAAGGTTGCCAAAACTTAAACATTGCGAATTGGTTGTGGGTACATTCATCTTGGTGAGGTAGTGATAGGTGTCAACCTTAATCAGCCTGTGGGGCATTTGCGACTTAGACGTGTGTTGGAAATTAATTTGAGGATATGGGCATGTGCACGTTGAGAGTATTAAAACGGGACAAAATTCGTTAGCCTGTAGTATTACTAAACTGTGTCCGTTGATACTCCAAGACTAGATGGACTGTTCTTGTGACGATGAACTTTCATTGGAACTGTTTTAATTATTTATTTGTAAAAGGACTATTACATGAACTTTAATGTTGATGTGTAAAGTATAAAGGTATATACAGTGTAAAATCAGATAATTTGTTGATGTTACATCAAGGAGGAGAGAATGTATATTATATATATATATATATATATATATATATATATATATATATATTGTGTGTGTGTGTGTGTGTGTGTATTTCCCGAAGTTAATCAATGATATACGAATTACTGTAGTGATGTAGAATATTAAAATGATATGAAGCATTACCAATATGTATTTATACTATAAATTTGATATTTTCATATGACATACCCAGCTTGAACTTGAAATGAAGTCCATATGTTTATTTAGGCTGTCCAATATCCAAGCCCTATCTTATAGGTTGCATTAGTTTGGAGGTTTTCGATCCATTCCGACTAAACACTATTCGTTCATCTTGAAAAGCACAGGTTTTTTTTAACTTTCACCCATATATTCTTTATGCAGTTGGTGAAAATGATGATCGACAGTGAATTAGAAAGAAGTTAAATTTGCTGAATTTTGAAGACCCAGCTAAATACTTCAAGACGATGCAAGCAATTTATCTATCACAACAATGTTGCACACAATTAATTTTCAATTACCCGCTTTGATAGACTTGATTCCATTGCACCTTTCATTTCGAACAAAAAATGTCTACGGAGTTCCTCACTAGAAATGTCGATTCCAATCACGTCGTTCCAAACCTGAAACACAAAATATACACTTACTTACATGTATATTGACATGTATATCTCAAGAAAGGTACGGCAATGATATTTATTACATTTATTGACGTAATGTGTGCTGTTTCTCCTTTCAAGGTAGGATTTTCATAATATACGACGAAGGATTTTGGTTGTCTTTTACTGTTGATAAATTGCATTTTTTTTTTAATTCTAAAAACCCCATTCAGATGTCTTACGAACGGTGTAATGTTTTGTTTTGGGCTTATGAATAGTTACAAGAACTTATTTTGTCATATAGTTTCCATAGTAGAAAAGTTAATGAATTGTTCAAGGTCGAGATTTTTAAGCTTATCAATTGCAACTTTTATAATCTTTTTCAAGCATCTTTGATCGAGAAAGTATTTTTTGCATTTCTCTCAAACGCGCATTTCGTTTGGGTTCGTCACAAACTATGGTGTAAATTCTCCGTGCTTTTTCGACCGTAAACAGATTATTAACCATCCCATTACGGAAACTATAGCACAGAATAAAATCCCTCTTATAACTACGCAAAAACCCAACACAGAAACATTACGCCGTTCTTTAGACATGAAAGGTGAAGATAACGAACAGTGATCAATCTCATAACTCCTATAAGCAATACAAAATAGATAGTTTGGCAAACACGGAACCCTGGACACAGCAGAGGTGGGATCAGGTGCCTAGGAGGAGTAGGCATCCCCTGTCGACGGGTCACACCTGCCGTGAGCCCTATATCCTGATCAGGTAAACGGAGTTATACACAGTCAACATCAGTTTGCCAAGAACGGCCTAACAATCAGTATGAAACATAGCAGTTGACCCAATGATAGATATATGGGCTAATGGCGGATGTATAGTTGCCAAAAGAACCATACACGCAAAGAAGGTTCTTTATTGCATATTCTTCTCATGTGATGTACAAATTGCGGTGCCGAAGGGCAAAAGTGTTAATGTTATATTAAAACAGCTCAAGAAATATTATCATATAGCACGCCCTGTGTCAGGATTTAGGCATGTTCGTCTACTTCATGACAAAGCTCCATCACATACAAATGCTGTCTGACGTGTTTCATACCGATCGTTAGGCCGCTCTTGGCACACTGATTTTGACTACGGATAACTCCGTTTACCTGATCAGGATATAGGGCTCAAGGCAGGTGTGACATGTCGCCAGAGTATGCTTACTCCTCCTAGGCACCTGATCCCACCTCTGGAGTGTACAGGGGTCCAAGTTTGCTCAACTCTCTGATTTGTATTGCTTATGGGATTTATGAGATTGATAATTTTTCGTTATCTTCACGTTTCATTGAATAGTTTAATTCAAAATTGCATATAAATGATGCGAATTATTTAACATGCTTTGAAAACCGACACTAAACAGTTTAATTTAGAATCCCATATAAATAGTGCTAGTTATTTCTGGTGCTTAAGCATGTTTCTTAGCAAAGACATTATTGAATGTTTCCTGAATATACATTGTGACGTTATTACATTGTTCATAATGTAAAAAATTCGCAATGTTTCAACGCCAATTATCATCAAATGCAACACCTCTGATGATCAAAATGAAAAAGCTTACGTTTCATTTGCATTATCAATTTTTTGATATCTTTGATCCTATTTTATGCCGCACACTGGTATAGAATTTACTTTATATACTAGAGTAAAAAGAAACTGTGCATTGTTTAATACATGAAAAAATAATATAAAAAAATAACAATGAAGAAATTTTATTTTTTATAATACTGTTAACAAATGTATTCGTTACAAAATTTCATAATCCATTAATGTTAACGTCAAATAACGTCAATTTCAGCACACTTGAAAGACACTGGTATTCGAACTTGAATCAACAAAATTAATAACGCGTGTGACCACCATTTGCATTCACGCATGCTTGACAACGGCGCTTCATTGATGCCACTAAAGTGTTCAGCAATGCTGTTCCAGATGTTGGTTAAAGCCCGGCCGAAGTCAGACAATGTCACTGGCTGATTTGGTAAACGGCGTACTAGATGTTGTTCGATTTCATCACAGACGTGCTCGATCGGCGATAAATCGGGGGAAACAGCTAACCAAGGCAAAACATCGACATTCTGTTGAACAAAAAAGTCCCTGACTACACGTTCAGCATGTGACCTTGCGTTGTCTTTCTGCGGAGTGATGTGATTTTGCTGTCTCTGTATGAAGGGTATCACATGGCGCTGAATCATTTCGTCTCGATAGCGTACGCCGGTGAGATTTCCATTGACAATTTGTAGAGGGTTCCTTCCACGTGCTGTTATTCCACACCACACCACAACGCTACCTCCACCGAATTGTCGATGTTGCACAACACAAGCGTCCTGATACCGTTTCCCAACGCGATGATACGCTCTACAACGGTTATCTAAATGAAATCTGGATTCATCAGTAAACAGAATATTGGCCCAGTCCTGCATTATGAATCGCAGATGTCGTCTGCACCACGCTAGTCTAGCGATACGATGACGTTAAAGCAGTATTGGGCGCACCGCTAGACGTCTTGGTATGATATTGTGCTGGCGCAGACGATTACGCACAGTTCTTGGACTGATTGGTGGAAGTCCAGGAATGCTACGAACAGTCAAACTTTGCTGTCTGGAAACAATTTCTCAGGTGCACAAGTCTAATGTGGTTGTCCTGTCGACGCGACGTCACACGAGGACGCCCAGAACCCGATCGATCCCAAGTGTTACCAGATAATTGGAAACGTCTCCATAATGACTGAATGGCGTTCCGATGAACTCCAAAGTGTCTTCCTACGATATTGTGTGCCATTCCAGCTTGAGGAATTCCAACAGCATGATTACGTTGGTTTTCGCTGAGTCGTGGCATGACAGAAGGGTAAATTTTATCAAAACTAAAGTGCTTTCCTTAACGAATAGTGTCCAAACAAACATTTTACACTTCTTACTCCAAACAGTATTGGCCAGTAAAACTCTTCAATAAACAACATGTGTTCACTAACCATGAAAATGTCCGTGCATCTGAGTCGGGTACTATCCGATATCGTATAAAAACATCACCTTTATCGATTGTTTACATTTTATCAATATAATCAATATAGAAAAATTATACTAAATTATATAATGCAGTTTCTTTTTCCCGCTAATATATACATGTATTATATATATATAGTCCCTGGTTTGGAAGTAATATTCGCACAATATCAATTTTGACGTGTATGATACCACTGTGACGTCATAGTACTTTCGTGTATGTAGTCGTGCGTTACGTTGCTATGAAAGTAAATTTGATCATTTGTCATCTTTCATTCAACTTATCAAATTAAGATTAATCAAAAATGAACAAAAAATGATATTTCAATGAGCTTTTTTTATTTAAAGTAAACTAACAAAGATATTTTCTAGTACATATAAAAATATGTATTCAACTATTATTAAGTACAACATACATATACTTGTATAAGGGCAAACTAAAATACAATTAAGTCCTTGTCACATTACTTTTTTTTCAAATTGTCAATTCACAAAGAAAATTGCCTGTAATCAAAATTATAATTTTTCAGTATTTTCATTTGAAGATTAATGTGATGAAAACATCAAATTTAAGATGAAAACATTTACAAAAGTTACTGTAACAATAATTTCAGACCAATTATTCAAGATAGTGAATAAATGTATAAAGAACAGTCACATATTTCAAACACAATCACAATACTAAAGTTTGATTTGTTCCAATATCATATTTAAAAACAATATATTTTTACATAGTTGATATGATAAATTTGTATTTGTAATAAAAAAAACCACTTTTGTAAATTTCAAAATCAGATTAATATAAAATGGATCATGGTACAAATATTGTGATATATATTTATACAGAAAATAGGCTTATTGTCCAAGTCCCAATGAAGATCTCATCTAAATATCCAAAAGAAATCATCTGCAGCCTTGGGTTTGTCTTTGTCTTTTATAGATTCCCCGTTCTTGTTTAGACGAGTCTATTTCTTCTTGCCAGACAAATTTCTATGTATGTTTTAAAGGAGTTGCTTTCCTATGAATATCGGTATGTCAAGAAGCCCTCATCATCTTCTTCATCGCTTGGCATCATTCCATTAGCACACTTGGATTTTGTAAAATTTGTAACCTTTTTCTTCTTCCCTTCTGTCCACTTTCTTTGGCAATGGTCTATTTCTTGGTTTCTGTAATTAAAAATGAAAATTTATATTCATACGGAAAATAAAAACTGTACTATATTTGGAACAGGCATGGGTTGTTCGTTTGTTTTAAGTCCCGTCGAGAAATTTTCACTCATATTGAGACGTCACCGTTTGTAGGTGAAGTTACTGAAGTACCACAAATCTAAACCTATGCATAGCGCTTATGGACGTAGTAGTGAGGGTTATTCAACATGCCAACGCCTGCCCCGAATTGGGACCTCTTTTTTAAAGGTCATATCCGAAAGACCCGTGATTCTCACTTCAAAATCCTGAGCATTTGGCAAAGGAGCAATCACTACCTATGTTTACATCTTAGGTTTGACATGGCCACGATCGGGGCTCAAATTCACCACCTCCCGGTTACGAGACAAACACTCTACCACTGAGCTACTGCGACCAGTCACAATTTTTCAAAAATGTGATCGATCAATAATCAACAACTTAAAGGAATTTTGTGTAATTGATTACTAATTGAGTACAGTCAATTTTGCCCTGTAATCGATTACAATAGATTACATATACTTTAGAGGATGTAATTGATTAGTTACTTTAGATTTTTTTATGTGTACATGTATGTAAAAATAAAGATGATGACTATCGTATGTTAATAACTTTAATATTAAACATGTACACAACTCATGTGCATTGCATCAAATCTTCAAGTTCTATACCAATCCACTATGTAATACCAACCCTGCGTTAACACGTCCTCTGAAAGGAACTAACGTTCGACATATATGATATAACCAATACTATACATGCATCAAACCGTTAAAAGTCTTTGTTACAGTAAGTAACTCTCCTTTCTAATAGTAATAGTAAGTGCTTGTTTACAAACAAATTTCAGCTACCTACCTGGTCTCCCGAAGTCGATCGATGAAAGTCTCCATCTCAGTAGATAAAAGCCCCTTTCTATGTCTTCTTTCCACATTTTAATAAACAGCGCAATTCGCGCAAAGCACGTTTTAAATTGATTGGTTCTCTGAGTCTGAATTCCAATGCACCAAATATGATGAGGTAAACAACGTAGTTGCTAACTCGTTCAAATATTAATTCGATGAATCCAACCCATGTGAGATTCAATGAGGAGTGTAGTGGGGAAAAGATTGGGATGATCCAAATTTATATCATTTAGACATTTTATAAGATCTTACCGAACTTTCACAGGAATATGCAGAAGTATTGAATTAAATTGAATAATGAAATAATAAACCGAATTACCAAAGGAATGAATGTGATTGCCGAACCGAAATGCATCATGGGGATGTAAACAAGATAATCCGCCAAAATGGGAGAACAAACTCAAAGGGAGAAAAGTAAGTACAATAACTTGCTATTCCATGATGCTACTTTTTATTCTTTGATATGAAGCTTCAGATCATTTGGGTCATATTGCTTCACAATCTAACTGATTGCATTTGTAGGCCTGTAGATAAAGGGAAATACTGACCCCAGGATCATGAGCATGTGGCCCAGGCTATGCCGAACTTGTATATGGCCTACTTGCATTGAACGATTGGTGCTAGATGTAAACAGTGTACACACTCAGTGCCTAGAGAGTCTGAGACGTGTAGTGGGCTCAATGTTTCTGTGACTTGTGACTGAGTGCCAACTTGCATCAACCTAATGTGTGGTTATTTCATCAAGGGCGGATCTAAATTTTCAAAGTTGCAGGTAGTGAGGCTCCCTGAGAGGTGAGTCACACTTTTAAAAAACGCGGCAAGGGTGATGACATTTTTATTTATTACAGGGCTCACACTGGACCAAAATTTGGTGTCGCAACCTGGCGCGCGTGCATCGACTCATACTGTTTATCTATATTTATCTATATGTCATGTATATTATTCAAGAGGGCATATACTACATATCATATATATTATGATTATTCTTAGAACATAGCTTTGTTCAGCTTTTATCATAAATCACTATATGATATTGAATTTTAGCAGATTGCTTATCAGTCAGTCTAGATGACATTGCAGCACAATCATGGTTTATTTTTATATATTGTTGTTGGCTAAGTTGATTCAATTCTATTTCATACCAGCTGGGAAAAAAATAGGGGGTATTCCATAGCCTATAACTGGCTACATTGAATAAAGACAATAAAGAGTTTCTATATGTTTATTAATCATGTTAGTAGTGCAAATGACATATAATACTCATCATTAACATTGAATTTGCAGTCTATAAAAAGTCACTGATGACAAAGATACTGAAGATTAATTTAATTAATGTAATACATAACACATCATCATAGTTTCACAATATCACATTCTTCAAAGAATCCACTGAAGAATCCTGTTTTCATCTTGAAATCTTGAATGGCAAGGCAGTCCTTTAGTAAATATCATCGTGTTGTAGAGAAGGGAACTCGGGAAGTCTGAAATAAATTTTTAAATGGCTTAAGATGATGTGAAGTCAAACGATGACAGCATAGCAATGTCAGAAAAACCTACAATTTTGCGTTTCCTCATGGCCATTTTCCATATAGATCAAGCCAAAGACCTAAAGAATGATACAATTTCCCCAACATTCCCCCATTTTTAAACTATACTACCGTCAAATGGATTAGAAAACGTAGCTGAACATTCAATAATTTAATTTTCTAGATGAAATTGTTTTTGTATTTTAAATTTTATATGTTTTTATTGACAAATAAAAACAAATTATTGATAAGTATCTTCCATTAACTAGCTTGTGGGCATAGTCACACGCTTTTTATTCCTCCCAGTCTAAAACAGGTACCTCCCCAGTAAGCTACACAGAATATTTTATTTCTATTTTCATTATGATATGTAGGCAACTCGCACGTGTAAAGTTCATTTCATTCACACCTACCTGCACACAGAGGATCAACCTTTTGTCTTGTGTAAACTGCTAAATAAACAAGACACCCCTACGTCTATTATTCCCATGCGGCAGGGTATCCACATTCTGCACAGGTAAAACAGCCCTGAGGCTGTTTGGATGCCAACAGCTGAAATCCAAGATGGCGTCGCGATTTCTAAAATACGAAATGTCCGTGTCGCATTTCCGGAATTTCTGTCCCATTTTTTCCTGAAAAATCGCAAAATGCGACAAATGCGATGGGCAGCGCGAGCTAATATATATTAGTACATATATATTAACGACACCAATGTATTACTTAAACTTTAGAATAGTCACTTATGGTCTCCTATCATCAGCTGATCATGGACATGGCATGGCAGTGAACTTGACTGGTGATATGTATTATATATGTATAGTACTGTTACATGACCACCTGATATACATATAGGTAGTAATTTTATTTATTATGGTTTGGTCATAGTCGTGAAGACAGCCAGTTTGGAAGAAGTGTACGACTGTTGTGTATGTAGCCACACTCATATGAAATAAGTACACGACGGTTGTGCAAATGGCTGAAACAAAATTGGTAAATGACATCCAAGCGAGTAGCCAATATACAATGTACATCATGTGCCCAACAGTTGGGAGAATAGCTCACAGATCATCATCTTTACAATAGATACATTGTGGTCGGGTGAAAAGAATTGATGATTTACATTTTACAGTCATATGAAGTTGTATGTTTACTTTTATCATAATGTCCTCAGTAAAATGGAAATTATCAAGTAAACAGGTGCTGTCTTATAGCAGTGCCAGAGATCATACATGCATTATGGCCCGTCAGTCCTTAGACTCGCAAACTAGTGAGTAAGAGAAAGCATCTGATCCAAGAAGAAGATGGTGTGGACACTGGCAGAGTTGTCATTTTGAAATGGGTAAGAACTAAGTATCATATTTCAGATGCACACTGTATTCTCTGCAATACACACATTTTACAGTCCAGTCCTCAAATGTTAATTCTAATTTGTGTATATTGATAATGCTCCATAAATGATTTATGGTTCGTATTATATATGTCATGGGGTTAAAATACAGTGGTCCAAGGTCTGGGATCTGAAGTTTATGGGATGGATTAGTTAATTTGCACCCTCCATTTGCCTCCAACAGTCCATCAGACCAGCAGTATCAAGCAGAAAAAAATATTTTAAAAGTATAACAATAAAAACATTTTGGAAGGAAGCGTGTACTTTTAATGATTGAAAGCAAATTGAATGTGTTTTATGAAAGTGAATTTAACGAAATTCTCGGACTAGTTAAAGATTAGAAGTTGATTTTTTTTTTACTTAAATTTTTTTCTTGAACAGTTATCTGCCCTTTAGAAAATAAGAAGGGGAAAAACCCCAGATTTTCTAAATATTTCTGTGGTAAACTATTAATTTGAAATCATATTTTGATAAAAGAGTAAGTTTGTGGAACTTTTTACCAAAATATCTGGATGAAAGTCAAATCGTATTATAAATTATTTGAATGAAATATGCTTTTCCCACAGACTTCAATGTAAACTTTTAAGGCGTGATTTATCGGTTAGTAATCAAAATTTTGAAAAATCCTGTGGTAGAATATTTTGATTTTACCAACCCTTCAAAATGATACAAAGGTAAGAAAAATCCCACCATCCATTTATTAGATACAAAACAGATCAGTTATGGATGGTCTACCTTAAAGTTATGGACTAGTGAATTTCTCAGATCAGTGAATGCTTTTAGGAAAATCTAAATATCTGGTCGTTGTATATTATAATGTTGGACAACTTGTTTATTAGAAGATAATTGTAATGTGGTGTCTTATTTCACAAAATTGAAGATTTATGTTGAAAAATGTATACCATTGATCATTAATGTATGTTATATATTTTTCAGCAACCAATGCCCTCAGAAGATGCGTACCAGAACTCACATTGGAGATACTTGATAGCAGAAGCTTTGGATAAGAGTTGCCTTGGAGATGATTATTGACGAAATACCTAGTTTTTGAAAAAACAATGCATTATAGGAAATACGGAACTTAAATTAAGTCACATTAGCACTACATTGTACCTTTTTGTAAGACACTAGACAATTTTTCAGAACACTTGTTTTTTGTGAAGTGAAGCACTAATGTATGTTCATGTGAAGTTCATCGCGAATGATCATCTGACATATTCTGATATACTCGACATTTAACAATTGTTTCTGTTGAGTCTGTTAAATTATATTTACAACAACAGTAATCTCATAAAATAAATTCACGATCCAGTGATCGAACCACTAGACCGTTACAATGATATGTATTTTTGCTATGCATACATTATGTGATATTATGTTTATGGATTCCTGTATTGTTGGAAACACAGTTGGCAGTCTAGAAAAAATATGCATAAATGTTTCGGGCAAGGACAACATATATTCACAAACGCGATTCATTTACTTAACGTAAGGCACTGTTTTGACTTTATCACGGCATCATGTACATGATACCGCTTTGTGAAGTCAGCACACACTTTTTCAAGTGTGAAGCTTGACACATAGAGCACATGGTATTGACACAGCCACTTCATCACCAAATACACAATACCGCTTTGTGAAGTCAGCACACACTTTTTCAAGTGTGAAGCTTGACACATAGAGTATATGATATTGACACAGCCATTTCATCAATAAATACACAATATCGCTTTGTGAAGTCAGCACACACTTTTTCAAGTGTGAAGCTTGACACATAGAGCACATGGTATTGACACAGCCACTTCATCACCAAATGCATGATACCGCTTTGTGAAGTCAGCACACATTTGTTCAAGTGTGAAGCTTGACACATAAAGCACATGGTATCCACATAGCCACTTCGTCACCAAATACACCATACCACTTTGTGAAGTCAGCACATATTTGTTCAAGTGTGAAGCTTGACACATAAAACACACGGTATTGACACAGCCACTTCTTCACCAAATACAGAATACCGCTTTGTGAAGTCAGTACACACTTGTTCAAGTGTGAAGCTTGACACATAAACACATTAAATTTATCCAATATACATGTTGATACATATTCATAATTTTTTTTTTTTTTTTTTTTTTTTTTTTTTTTTTTTACATTTTTAACATAACGTGTCCACCTTCATGATTATGTTCATTATTGGCACACTTTTTCATGCAGTGCGGTTTTGTTATTTTATCTTCCAAAGCTGCAATGTTCAAATATTATTTCTATTTTTTTTTTAAAACAAAGTTTACCTGGTATTTGTATAATCCATATTCAAATTTAGTATTAAAGTTTAAAAATTTCCTGCTAATTTTTGTAATTGTCACAAAAAGCATGAATTAATCTTTGTTATGTTGTTTCTCCATTTTGAATTTTGTTGTGTTATTGAATATATGTACTAAGTAAATATACAATGTTCAAATAATTGACATGAAATTGGTGTAAAGTAAATGTATACTATGTTCAAATAATAGACATGAAATGGGTGTGTGAATTATGTGTTCAATTTAGAAATATTAACTGAATTGAAGATGCGCAAGTAAATTATAACACTGGTGTATCGGAAATTGAAATAGGTGGATAGGATGAAAGTGATGTTATCTATGTAAACATGGTGTGAAATCTAGTTCATAGTTATCCCCTCACAATTCATTGCGAGAGGGGATATAGTGGGCGAGTGTATGTCAAACACTGATCTTGTAGACATCTACAGGTCATATTGTTTGCTCGATTGATTTGATACTTCATGTGTAGCTTTGTAATCAAGAGACTTTAAAGATCTTCTTCTCAAGAACCAATGAGCCAGAAGAGCTGAGATTTACACAAAAGCTTCCTGACATAGTGCAGATTTGTTAAAATCATGGCCCCCGGGGGTTGGATGGGGCCACAAAGGGGAATCAAAGTTTTCCATACAAATATATAGGGAAAATCTTTAAAAATATTCTCAAAAACTACTGGTCCTGGAAAGTGAAAATTTACATGAAAGCTTCCTGACATAGTACAGATTCAAGTTTGTTCAAATCATGGCTTCCGGGGATAAGTTGGGGCCATAATAGGGGATCAAAGGTTTGAATAGAAATATATAGAGAAAATCTTCTTCTCAAGAACCATTGGGCCAAAGAAGTTAACATTTACATGAAAGCTTCCTGACATGTGCAGATTCAAGTTTGTGAAAATCATGGCCTCCAGGGGTAGGTTGGGGCCACAATAGGGACTAAGGTTTTACATGCAAATATAAATGGAAAGTCTTCAGATATGGGCCAAGGTGACTCAGATGAGTGATGTGGCCCATGGGTTCTTGGTTTTTACTGTGGAATAATTTGAAGCTCATACCTTAGTATCAATATGACGAGATTGAAAAAGTGGATAAATAGATATGAAAATGCTGATCTACCAAATGAAGGCATGTGTGTATACACAAGGATATATATGTCTGTGTGTGAAATTGCGCATAGCCCTACCCTAAACATATCGTATAAGGAACATTTCCTACGGATGGAAATTTGCGATTCGATCCAGAAAAGGTAGCAGGATTTATTCTGCGGTTTTATTACATTTCTATCTCTTTAGAGAGAGAAAGTGCGATAATTTTTGTGGATTTTCTCTATCCAAAAAAATGGACAACTGCAGAAAATACCCGTTATATGGTTTATTATGATAGAACCTAAGTACATAAATAATTGTATTTTAGTACTAGTAAAGGTTGTCTTTCCGTAAAGTTTATAAACAAACATGACCTTTACAAATTTACGTCTAGTAAAGGTAATATACAGATGACCTTTAAAGATTTACTTTCTGTAAAGACAATGTAAAGATGAACTTTACATATTTACTTTAAGTAAATACAAAATATGAACTTGCATTTGAATCACCTTTAATGAAATTTACAAGTCCAGTAAAGTTTTGTAAAGCCTTTTTTCAAGCAGTGATATAAATATATATATATATATATATATATATATATATATATATATATATATATTCTTGCCTAGATGGTCGAGCGGTCTAGCGCGCTGGTTACATGCTGCTCAGATTTGGTTCCGCAGGTCATGAGTTCAAATAAAGTGAAATTTTCTGTGCTTTATATCAAATATTTCTTCACTTAGGGGAGTTATGTTCATTTAAGAGTTCATTGCTATTTCTCTCTCTCTCTCTCTCTCTCTCTCTCTCTCTCTCTCTCTCTCTCTCTCTCTCTCTCGCCTGCTTGTGTATATGTGTGTGTGTGTGTGTGTGTGTGTGTGTGTGTGTGTGTGTACTTTTAAAAAGGCCCTACCGTTAAGTGGTCGAATAGTTCGTCAAATGCATATGCTTGAACCCAGGTTTTGATCAGGGAAAAACTTCCCCAAAAGCTCTCCGTATATTTGGTTTCTTCTCCAGGCGTTTTAGTTCCCATGCTTTTTTCAAAAAGTGACGCTGATGTCAAGTATGTCGCAATGGCTGCTATTGCAAAGGCGGGGAATTTTCGTTTTGAACATCGCAGAAGTGTTGTTTTTAAGACATCCGAGCAAATCTCGACTGTTAACGTAATTCTAGTCTTTGTTTTCTGTGTCCTGTAGAAAATCAGAAACATCCAGTCTTCAAACATTTACGTAACATTTTAGTTCATTGAAAGATTTTGATTTCAAAATGTCTAAGGTGCTTTGAGAGGAGCGCCTTTATAATAGCTTAATGAATTAATGAACATTGTACCTCAGGATTTATTAATCTTCGATTGTTAAAGTGATATGCACGATGATCCGTCTGTGTTATCATTATATCTGATTTTAGAGGACTAATGTATACCGTGGGCTTTTTCACAAATGCAATTTTCTACACATTTATTTACTTATGAAGAATTCGTTATCCCCAATTTATACATATAAAGTTTGCCAATTACCTCCGAAACGCTTGCTCCAGAGTTATTGCTTGCACCTTTGATATTGTGTTACATAGGAAGTGAAGTCTGCAAGCTATGATTGAATTTCAGTTGATTTGTAATTATCATGAAATTAATTAAAACCTACTTTCGTTTTCTATAAACTATCCCGAAATAGCAAAAGAAGAGAGTAAAGTGGTGGACACGCTTTGGCTCATCTAAACCAGTGCAAGTTTTCTAATGACAACTTGAAACAATACGATATGAGGTAAATCCGTAAATAATGGTTTTGTTACCAATGCTTCATTTTGATCTTTCAGAAGAATTACGTTTTGATAATTGCTGACTGAAAAATATGCATGTTTGTTTCTTAAATCCGTGACTTTAGTTTTTTCAGTCGTATGGAAATGTTCAAAACTCCGAAACGCTTGATCCGGAGATACAGCTTGCACCTTTAATATTGTTTTATATATGACTTGAAGTTCATAAGCTATAATTGAATTTTACTTGATAAATATTTATCTGAAATTAATTTAAAATCTACTTTCCTTTTCGATAAACAACCCTGAAATAGCAAAACAAGTACAGTGGCAGATATGCTTTGGCGGATTTATATTTATTATATACATTTATTTATATGCCCGCGCTTGCGAGGTTGTTCATTTACTCCATTAAACTTATTTCACGAATTCAATGACGAAAATTATTTGAGGGATTTATGGGACTGATACCTTGTTAAACCAAAATTCTTAATTGTAAAACATCTTATTTTCATGAACTATGAAAGCCATCTGCATTACATTGTAAAGTGTATATTCATTTAATACTTCACTAATAATTGCAGTTCAATTCAATTTACACTTTTAAATTGCCATGTGACGCTTTAGTCTTTTGAGGGAATTTATCGCGAACCTCGTATTAAAATTTATTTGTGTACCAGAGCCAGAAGATTGGAAAATGAAACAATACAAGCAGTGTCTCTAACTCTATCCATACGATGCACCATGTTTGCTTCATTACAAAATATTGTTCAACAATAAAACTTACATAGCTTTAAGTTCTCGATCGATGCGTTGTAAATGTCGTATCACTTCTTTGAAGCAAACAATTCCAGTCTACAATGTTGATAAACAAATAAGCATTTAAAAACACATCAGAGATATATCGGAAACACATTTTGAATGTATCAATATAGCTTGAAGATAATTTGCACTTGGGATTTAGTTGTTGTGTTTTTAGTGATTCGTTGTTAACTCCAGTGGGATGTCGCAAATGGGGCTTTTTATTTACGGCATTTATCGAATTATCAAAATACAAATATTCTTAGTCAATCTATTTTGCTAATTTAAAAAAGTTGGCTATAGTCTCTGCCTAAAAATCTCTAGAGAATCAAGACTTATTCTATTTGATTGAAAATTTAAGAAAAAAAATTCTAATAGATTTTCCTCATTTTCTTCAATGTTCATTGACAAATACAGCACAAAAGCTCATTTTTATTAATTTATCTCAAAATCAAGTATATCCGTCTATCACTTTTGGTATTGAAATATCATTTTAACTTCAAGAAATATTAATTGCTCAGTACATGAAAAACCAAAATCAAATTCTGAGGATTCCCGATGTCACATGACTGATGATAAACAAATAGTCTTTCATAAAATAATTCAAGAAAACCAATATGAATTCTAGAAAGGTGTTACTTCGACAGATTGATTGTGATGGTAGTGGTGACATGGTTGATGAATATTGGACAGCGGTTTGGATATATTGGTGCTAAAACAACTACATTGTAGCTTTGCAGTGGTTTCAAGTTCGATTGCCGGTCAAACCTCCTGATGTTGAATCATTTATGTTTCTGTTACACAATTTCAACAAGAAAAATAATACAAATATCCGTACTAAATCGTGATCAGATAAAACTTTAAAATCTCGATTTCATCGGTACGTATTAGCATGAAAAGTGAAGATAACTAACAATGACCAATCTCATAATTCCATAAAGAATACAAAATTAAAAGTCGGGCAAACATGGACCTCTGAGCATACCAGTGGTGGGATTAGGTGCCTAAGAGGAGTAAATATCCCCTCTTGACCGGTCACACCCGCCATTTTGATCAGGTAATAGCAGTAATCCTTAGTCACAATTAATATATAAAGAATGGTCTAACATTGGTAAGAAACAGTCAGACAGCATTCAACCTATCAACAGGTAATATTTGCAAAGGAAATCATAATATAACGACCATAGAAGTTGCAAAATGCTGACTTCAAACGAGAATGTTGAGACCCCTGTAACATTAAAGTATTTGTCAGTAGCTTATCTGCAAGTGATAATGGAATATTGTTTCATAAATATAAGAAGTTTACGATGGAGAAGCTGTAGTCACCCTGTTTGTCGTAAAGTTGAGGTGTCAGTTTGCCGTTAATAATGTTCAATAAAATATCCAAATAAGAGAAACATATAAAAGACTCAGTGGTATATTTCGAGTTCACTGGGATATACCGAACCGACATATACATTTATGAAAATGAATATTGTTAATAGATAAAACGTCTCTGATTTATCTAAATATTGAGTCAGAACAAGTGATGTCTTCTTCTGGGTTCCAAAATTACTCAAACACCCTTACAAACACAGATACATTGCAGTCATAAAGCATGGATTTACATATAATAGGTTCTCAACATTGATAAAAGGGCAAACACAGAGCCCTGGACACTCCAGATGTGGGATCAGGTCCCTAAGAAGAGTAAGCATCACCTGTTGACCGATCATATCCACCATAAGTTTTCTATGTTCAACAGGTAAACGGAGTTATCCATAGACAAAATCAGTATGTGAAGAACGACATTACATTTGGTATGAAACACGTCAAACAGCATTCGATCCAGTGATATCTTGTATTTGCAAATTAGATCATTCTAACGTTACAGAATTTGAGAAATGCTGACTTCAAACGAGAAGGTTAAAACCCTTGTAATATCAAATTATTTGTCAGTAGCTTGCCTCAATTTAGGAATTGATCATATGTAGAACAAGCTTTTGCGTATCGAATCAGTCGAGAAATATAAACACCCTATACAGTTGATTATGGATTAGGGAAGTTGGCGACGGTGAAATCAACCAGAAAGCATATTATGCACTCTGAATTGATCCCCACATGTTTTGAAAAGAAAAGCCTTAAAGTGGGTCATGGTGCACCAATCCATCTGACATGTAAACTAATGTGTTTCCCTAGGAGGGAGGTTGTCACAAAATGTCAGTGCAATATCTATATCTATTATGAGAAAAAGTCCAAGAAACCATTTGATCTACTTTTAACCCTAAAGTAGGTCGTGATGCATCATTTGAGTTGAAATGTGAACTGATTATGTATTTCTCTGAGAAGGAGGTTTTGGAAAATTTGAGGACAATACCTGTGACAATACCGAAAACAAATCTGAAAAACGGTTTGACCTACTCCTACCCCTAAAGTAGGTCATGGTGCACCCAATACAGCTGAAATGCTAAATGCAGTTGTATTTCTCCGAGAGGAAGCTTGTGACTAAATTTCAGGGCAATATCTGTATCCGTAACAAAAAGTCCAAAATAGGTCAAAGGCGACCAATCCACCTGAGATGCAAACTGAACTTGTATTCCTCCAAGAGGAAGCCTGTGCTAAATTCCAGAGCAATATTTGTGTCCGTAAACTGTTTGACCTATTTTAGCCCGAATGTAAGTCAAGGACAGACCAATCTAGCTGAAATGCAAATTGAACATGTATTCCTCTTAGAGGAAGTCTGTGTCAAATTTTCAGGCCAATATCTGTATTCGTAATTAAGAAGTGTCAGAAGTGTTTGACCAATTTAGCCCGAAAGTAGGTCAGGGACAGATCAATCCAGCTGGAATGCAAACGGAAAATGTATTTCTCCAAGAGGAAGTCTGTGACTAAATTTCAGACCAAGATCTTTATGCATACTGAAGAAAGGCCGTAAAAATTTTTGATCTACGTTTAGTTCAAATGTAGATCACGGGCGGACAAATCAATCCAGCTGAAATGCAAACTAAATTTGCATTTCATCAAGAGGAAGCTTGTGACTAAATTTCAGGGCAATATCTGTATCTGTAACGAAAAGTCTGGAAAACTATTTGACCTACTTATAGCCCTAAAGTAGGTCAAGGTGCACCAATCCAGCAGAAATACAAATCTATTCTTACAACTGTTGAGGGAGAAATTATGACCAAATTTCAAAGTCGTACATGCATCCGTTATGGAAAAATATCCGGAAAATATGAGCTCGAACGGATGAACAGCCAGACAGACAGACAGACGCACTGACAGCACAATAACATAATGACAGGCATATAAAAATAGATCAGCTAACAAAGGAGCATAATTCGTCCCCATGGAAATCACAACAGACTGTTGGAAGACCTGATCACCAAAGATCACGAAGATATTGTCAATGAGGAACTCCGGCATATTTTTTATTTCAACTTAAGAGTACTTGTGCGTGGAATCAGAGTGGCGTTTAATAACGTACCATCTATCCTTTTGTGGTTATTAAACCAGAAATGATCAAAGAATTGAAAAATATACAAAAAGTCGGCTAATAAAGGAGCACAATTCATGCACATGGGACTGTTGGAAGACTTATATATTGTCATCTTTTAATATCAACTTCAGAGTACTTGCATATAAAATCAGGGTTGTGTTTAAAAAATTTGAATGACTGATCACAATATATATATATATATATATATATATATATATATATATATATATATATTTCAGTGTTCCATTCTTATTGCAAACGCAGGTGTCAATGATGGGTTTTTTATTTCATCGTAAGGAATGTCCGTGCAAATTGTTGAAAAGTAATATGCTTTGATACTGTTAATTTGGGACAAGATTTGTGATTTCAAATTCACTGAAAGTTCTTTGGGATTTTTAAGAATCCACGCTTCTCGCATGTGTTGTGGTACAATATATCTGAAGTTTCGCTTTCAATGTAGTTAATATTTCCGTGATGAGTAAAGATTGGGGCTTGGTAGAACATTTATTGAATCTAGCAATGCATCTCTGTTTCTAAGGGTTTTTGTGACGTTTTAAAATCAAATATAGGTGCTGTAACTCATATCTATTTATCCCATTGAATAGGATATTATCAAATCTGTTTAAAACTGAAACATGATTTTGAAGAATTGCGACTTTTGGAAGGGAATTTGGAGCAAAAGTTGGATTATTAAAATATGTAATTAAAGCCAAGTCCGCTTAAAATACAACTGTAATGTAATGATGATCCTTACAAAGACAAATAATATTATCTTTTAAACTCTAAATATGCAAACATAAAACTAGACTTTTGCATCAAACATAGAACACCGAAAGTTATTCCACGCTGAGACATCACTAACTTATACAAATGATTTGTTATGCACGAACTATAACATATAATATCATGAGTAATGATCCTAGTACAATCCTCATATTTAACTATAATAGCAAACATGTAAGCTGCAAATGCATCCAATTATCGTATACGTTCGCTGTTCAATTTAATTGTTACTTACTTTTTTTCCTTGGAAATCAAGTTAGTGTTTATGGTAGCATAACAAACTCAACATTGCTTCAGACTTATAACTAGCTAAAGAAGTAACAATGTAATGAGAAATTAGGCATGAAATTGAGTGTTTCTATTGCTTAAGATAGTTTTCATCCTCATGTGATGTCATAGGGTTTTGTAAAATCTTTATTTCATTTAAATGTGTGCATGATAAAAATTTATCTTTGGAAGAATTTTATTTCTTGGGTATAACAAAAAATCTGGTAAACCGTTTGATATTGAAAAGGTTTACATTTTCTATAAATAATCGGTTATCAGTGTGTTTTGAACCTGCTGAAATTAAAATTTTGTCATTTTAACCATTATATATATATATATATATATATATATATATATATATATAAGCACAAAAACAACACCGTACTTTCTTAAAGTGTCGGATCTGAGAAGATACAAGGCCAGTAAAGAAATTTATAAAAGCACTGAAAAGGCCACGACACTGTTGGTTATTTAAAACTCAAATTTTCGACGCAACCCGCGTCTTTATCAAGAGACATATATTACATAAACAAATAACACACAAAAACGACAAGTATCGATAAACTACATTGGTGAGAAGAGTGATACACTATTGTACTGAGTGATAAAAATGGTGGTGGTTACGTTGTAAAGCGTGTTTACTGACTATGGTTTAGAGTTCTAAACCATAGTCAGTAAACACGCTTTACAACGTAACCACCACCATTTTTATCACTCAGTACAATAGTGTATCACTCTTCTCACCAATGTAGTTTATCGATACTTGTCGTTTTTGTGTGTTATTTGTTTATGTAATATATGTCTCTTGATAAAGACGCGGGTTGCGTCGAAAATTTGAGTTTTAAATAACCAACAGTGTCGTGGCCTTTTCAGTGCTTATATATATATATATATATATATATATATATATATATATCATGCTCGTTAATGAATATGTGCGCTTTTCTGATGTTGATGTCAATTTTTGTTTGTATGTCTGACATCTTTAAAAAGTAGACAACACAGATATTTCTTTGGTAATTGATT